>NW_013669605.1:74037-79699 GCF_000517525.1 Limulus polyphemus
CCACACACACACACACACGATGACCCGAAACTAGGGGTCGAAACGTTGTGAATATTAAAATCAGAACTTACCACTGTAAAAGTTTCAGTTATTGTATTTTGAAAATGATTATTTAGTTCAGTAGGTTCACTAAACGTAAAAACACGTCATTGCTACATTGTAGCGTAGAAAGCACCGAGCATGGCGTAGTTTACTAGTTAGGAATACTCATAGCTCCTAGAGCGTATGAAAAGCAGAGAACCCTAGCTAGAGTTTAATCAACCAAGGTTGTTTTAAGACATTTAAACTTTTATAGCTGGTTTGATTAGAAAGTAAACTCGTAATACCTTGCGATAAGTTTTATCTCAACCGCTGTATCCGAAATGTAAATCTCTTGAAAAACTATTTTTTGAAATGTTAGATGGGAAGTGAAAATTTGTGTTTTTTATTGAACAAATGAGAATGCAGTTTCTAGTTTTGTTACCACGAACTATAATTAATAATATTCTTATTTCATTTCAAACATCCCTAAAGATTTATATATGTGTACCTAAAAGACGAATCTAGTTTCTTTGAGTACCTGTTTATAACAAGGTTGTATATATAAAAGGTATTTGTAGATGGTGGAGAGGAGACGGGCTCTACGGCTTTAATTGAAGGATCTTTCTTCCGGGTTGGGCCCTGGCACGGTCTGGTGTTTAGGGGTGCTCGACTTGCGATCTGCGAGTCGTGGGTTCGAACCTCTCTCACCGAATATGTTCGCCTTTTCAGCTGTGGGGATATTATAATGTAACGGTCAATCTAATTATTCGTTGATAAAAGAGTTTGTTTGTTTGTTTGTTTGTAATTAAGCACAAAGCTACACAATGGGCTATCTGTGCTCTGCCCACCACGGGTATCGAAACCCGGATTCTAGCGTTATAAGTCCGCAGACATACCACTGTGCCACTGGGGGGGGGGTGGTGGTAAAAGAGTGCCTCAAGATTTGGCGGTGGGTGATGTTGATTAGTTTATCACTTCAAAATTGGGGACTAATAGCGCAGAGTAGCTTTGCGCGAAATTCAACAAACAAACAAACAAACCTTTCAACTTTGTGGTGATTCATCTGTCAAGCAGAATGTAGTTGTGGTAATTGTAAAGGAAAGTTAGTTTTGGCGGTAACAGAAACTTATATATAAATACTATAGTAACGTTCTCTAGTTTTGCTGTAATTATAAGAGTTATTATCATTTTACAATCAGTAACCAACAAAATGAGTCATACTGTTCATTTCGCAACCACGTTAGAGTTTGTTAAAGTGTGACGGTTGTAAAACAATAATAATAACAAATGGTAAATAATAAATAAATAATAATAATATATAACTTTGAACTCAGAGTGCGCTGCGCACTACTACACTGGACAATTTACTATAGTAAACATGTTTTGTGTGTACGACCTTCACTGAGGAGTTCCAACACACTAGGGCCGTTTGGAACCTTGACCCTTCAAGACGCTGAGAACAATTCCCCCCCCCAGTGGCACAGCGGTATGTCTGCGGGCTTACAACGCTAGAAACCGGGTTTCGATACCCGTGGTGGGCAGAGCACAGATAGCCCATTGTGTAGCTTTGTACTTAACTTCAAACAAACAAAACTCTCCCCAGTGCGGACTTACAACGCTAAAACCGGGTTTCGATACCCGCGGCGGCCAGAACACAGATAGCCCATTGTGTAGCTTTGTGCTTAACTTCAAAGAAACCTCCATTTAAGACTTGAATTACAAGTGCTAATATTGTCCTCCTACACATCTTGCTGTTACTATTTGGTCAAAACTGTGATGATCGCCATCTATGGGCTTCCGTCGACATTATAAGAACATTATATAGGAAACATATATATAATAGAAACGTTTTCACCCAGTTTTTTTAAATACATACTTTTTCATGTGAGTGATTTATAAGTTCATGTACTTATAAAATTATTCATTATTAACTACTTATAACTTTCAAGAAATTGAAGACGAGCTGTTAATGATGCTTTAATTAGTTATGTATGTTTTCTCTAATATTAATTTTTTTTAGAAATAATTATTTTTTAAGTTTATTTTTTTCTAATCGTGATGAAATCTCTATTTTTTAAAAAGAATTAATTTTCCACGATACTTAGCAAATGTGTAAAATACTTAGAAAAAACATTATGAATATAAAATAAGAGAAAATAGCTATACGAAAGTCAGAAATCCACAAGTATAAGACATTTGTTTACAATCAAAAGGAATACACCGTTAAAATCGTTGCACGATAAATAGTTATTAAAAACAGGGAGTTACCCTAAAAAAAAAAAGACTCTGCACGTGCTTCGATGTCTTATGATATCATCTTCAGGAGTAACGTAAAAGGCATGGTTGGAACTTTTATACTCACATAATCATTTACGTACCAATAACGCCATCTAGATTTAAACTACCCACAGTTAAAACACATCTGTTAAGTACTTTATTATTTCTAGACCTGCCTCCTTGTTTAACATGATATATTGTACGTTACTTCTGAAGATGGTGTCATGTATACACCGAAACATATCTAGAGTCCATTTTAGGGTAAGTCCCAATTTTTCATAACTATTTATTGTGTAATGATTTTAACGTTGTATTCCTTTTAATTGTAAATAGATGTTTTTACACAAGTGTAGTTTTTTAATTCACTTGTAAGATGTTTTCCAGAACAATCATATACTTCAATTCAAGAAGCCAATAGAAATTAGGCGATTGAAAACCATTTGCAATAACGTATTACTGCGCTTTTAAAGTGAGTGAATAATTTACTCAAGAAATTGTGTTTTCAGACTGATACTGAGTAAAAAAAAATCATTGTTTAATTGAAGCATACATACATAAGAACGGTGATTTTCTTGGATCAGAAGATTTTTTAAAGCATATATACATGCATAAGAACGGTGATTTTCTTGGATCAGAAGCTTTAAAAAAAATCCAAGAAAATTAAAGAAAAAACAACAATAAAATTGATGTCATTTAAACAAATCACTGACAGAGTGTTTTTGTTAGAGTTAATAGGATTTCAGTTTTCCCTGTAAGGTGGTATTTTCCAAAGCTATCAGGTCTTGCTAAAAAAACACATCTACAGGCGTCATATCGCCAGTTAAGTTTAACTTGGATATTATGTACACTTGAAAGCTCAGCGACTCAAATAACTGATTAGGTTGAGTGTTTTAATCATAATACGTCGTCCTGGCAAAGAACATAACATTCATCCAACTAATCAACTAACTACCCCCCTTTTGAGAGCTTCATTCCTCCAACCCTCTTTCTTCTACTCTCTTTCCATCACTGGAGGCCCTCACACGAACGCATTGATTACCTCATTAACATTGCTAAGGGTATTCTTTAGTGGGGGATCATGTGCTGTTAGTGACCATCAATCATTCCTGGCTTTCCATGGGCGTCTGCGGAACTTCTCTGCCAAATACGTTTTCAATGAGACACCTAAAGTCACAAGTGCTTGAAGCATTGAACCAATAAATCTTTAAGTCACAAGTGCTTAAAGCATTGAGCCACTATATCTTTGTACTTGTCACTCGCATGTTTAAATATGACAGTAAAACTAACGTCGTGCTCGTGCCTCTAATCTGGTTTCCGGTATTGTAACTCTAATATGGTTTCCGGTTCCATCGATTTCTTGAAACTGATTTCCACAGACTAATTAATTCGTCCAAAATCCTTTAAACGTCTACAAGATCTACTAATACATGCTGATATAACTCGAAATATTGTTATTTACACTTTAGAAGAACTTAGCACAGTCTCTCCTCCCTCCGAACGTGGAATCCCATCGCAGCATTAATCAAAAGATTAATGAGCATAGCTTGGACTACCAGAAAAATAAAACATTCTTAGATTTAGTTTTCAAACATTTTTCGAAAATCTGATATCATGAAAAAAATCTTACATTGTTTTTACATACCCGACGTTATAGGCAAACGCTCTTATAAACTTTATATATGTTTTGCAAGAGAGAGAAAAAATAAAAGTTTTCTTGCCGCGGTGCGTAATTGTCAGGTAACTTTTCAAATAACTTTAATAATAGTAGAGTTATTAATTTCAAATTTTATATTTAGGCGCTTTCACATTTTAGAACATAAACAAAAAGAAGAATTAGAATGTTTTGGACTATGAAAGAAAACAACAACAACAACAAATGTTTGAGTTGAATGATAGAGAGGTTATAAAGTAAACAAATGCTCGGATAATATCTCTGGTTAACGTTTTAAAACCATACAATAAGGCAGTCGAATAAATATGTACAAAGATATTCACGATGACGTTGGTAACAAAAATTCCAAAACAGAAGGTGCAACTTGTAAATTACATCTAATTTCCTTACCACGTGATTTGGTTTTGTCCCATCTAATAAGTATCACTTGCCATTTTCTGTCAGATAGGATAAAATTAAACCAATTTTGCAGGATGTGAATTGATATGAAAATCAGATTGGATAGCGGAGTTGTAAATTCAAGTTTTGAAATAACGTTTCATTAATGAAATATAGCGCTCTTTTAAGGGTGGAATTCATTATTAAAATTAAACAGCGAAAAGAAATAGATAAAACTGCATTCTTCACTCTAAAGGTGTATATTTTCCAAAGTTTTAGCCTTTAGGCTCACTTCAGGCAAAGAACAAAATATAGCAAATTCAAAATACTGTTCAATTTTATTATTAATCTAATTATTTGTTTTTCTATAGTGAGATATTTCCCAAAACCCATAGTTTTAAATATACAGAGGTTGTATTAAAACGTCGTCACAGTTCATGTCGCCACTTCCGATCAGGCTCTATCTGACGACCATGGATTTGAGTATAATCCAACAGCGTAGTTTCCATTACAAAAGGCTTAGTGGTAAGACTGCCATATTCAAAGAACCTCGCTTTTTCCTGGGAATCTCTATAGCCTATCTGTATGTTTTGGTATGAAATATCATGAGTAAACAAACGTTTCATTATAAAAATAGGTAAATACATAATAACATGTAAAATAATTTACAATAAAGTTTAAATCCACGCCAACGGAACAATATAAACTGGAAATGGAAACTAGTTTTGACATTTTACGTGTCCTCTTTAGTCCAATGTTTTCTGGGCCACAACGTACATGTGCACGTAGTGTAGTTACAACATGGTCAGGAAGTCAGGGTTAAGCGCTGATTTAACAAAGAGATATTTAAATGTAGGGCATGAATTTTTTTTGCTTTCCTCAATAAATATGTGTATATGGGTAAATAAGATGAATATTTAATTCATGAATTTTGTGTGGAATACCTTGAGAAGATTAACATGGGAATTTATAAAGCTAGAACACTTTATAAAAGTTTTTTTTTCTTTTAGAAAACCATCTTGTATTATAAAGATACTGCAATATTTCTATTTCAAAACATGAAGTTAGAAATTAAGAAAGTCATGGTTACGATCTTTCCAGCTTCAGGATAAACAGAGGAACGGAATTTATCCTATTAATGTCTACGACGATGTCGAGATTTCCATTGGCGGAAGATATTACTTGTTGGATTGTGTATTATATCAGAAAAAAAAAGCCTGTTGAAACAGCTTTTCTTCCCATCCTTTAAACTTGTTAATGATGTACAAAAAGAAATAGATTTTAACTGAGTTCGTTAGTTGTTTTATATAAACT
>NW_013669605.1:80631-84727 GCF_000517525.1 Limulus polyphemus
ACCCTAGTAGCAATCAAATATAAATTCCTGGGCGCGGCCCTAAATCTAACACACAAACAAACAAGCTCTGAACAGTTTGTTTGTTTGTTTTAGAGCAAAGCCACAATGGACTACCTGATGTGTCCACTGCGGTGAACCGAACCCCGGATTCTAGCGTTGTAAGTCCGTAAACTTACCGCCGTTTCACAGTGGATGAAGTATATAAGATTTCACAGAGGTACTTCGTTATTTGAGATGAGCGATTTATCTTAGAACAACTAGTTCTTAGTTTAATGTTCCCGGAGGATGGGGGTAGCGGTAAAATCCGGGGTTCTATTCACCTTTGTGGACACAGTGCCGATAGCATATTGTGTAGTTTTGTAACATAACAAGAAAAACTAATTCCTTGTTCAATGGAATAGCAAGTTTCATCGCGTGAACGCTTTTTAGAAGCTGGCGAAGCATGATTATAACTAATTACACCTGCCTTAATTAGAATTAAATGTATTATATTTTTAAACACTACATTTTTTATCCAGTCCCTTAAGGATTTTCAAAAATTAAAAGAGTATATAACAACAGTACACCAATCCATTGTCGACGAGGCGTTTCGCTCAATCCAGAGATTTCCAGGGCGGCCGGGATACAAAAAAAACACAGCACTGACCAACATTATTAATATGATCTATCGAAATATGTTTTTATGAGATTTGAAAACCTGGATTCTTACCTTTCTGGCGATAGTTGTGGCGCTTACAAACAAAGAAACAAACTAACTAATGAAGTTTTATGAATAGGTTAAAGTTTGGGACTTTTCTCGACGATATATTGTAGGAATAAAAAAAAATGGTTATTTATCTAATGAAATCAGGTTTCGATACCCGTGGCGAGAAGAGCATATGTAGCGTATTGTGTTGAATAACAAGGAAAATAACATACATATGTTCCCCACCGTGATGTAGCATAGTTATTTGAAAAATATTAAGCAGTTCTGATCAAATAATAAGATTTTATTTTGCGACGAAGTCAGTCGTCATTTGTTTCGTATTAAGGAAATGATGTCAATTAAGAAGAAGTTGTTATATGTTTATTCTTTAGCAAATTACTAGTGTTGATGAAGTAAGCAGTTGGTGAGTTTGCATCTTTGCGCCTCCTAGTGATACATTAAGCAACTTTAATGAAAGCCTTTGCGGCGATGAATAAATGTAAAAAGTTTAATACTACTTTTTTTATTAGATATATATATACTAAATATTTCTTGTCCATTTGCAGTAGTAGTGTCATCTAGTGGCTTATATATATAGTTAAAAATAAACCTACTATTCTGAAGGCAAAAGGAAAGCTTGTATTTAAAAAAAACTAACTTTTTTTTATCGATGTACACTACTTTAGCGAATGAGTACTATAAGTTAACGTGGTATTAGCTTATTTTTACATGAAAAATTACGTTAATGAAGCATCGTTAGTGCCGTTAAAAAAATAACCGATTAGAGATTTGGTTAGCTGACATTATCGTCATGATAACACAAAATTCGATTAACTTATTGATCCAATCTGTCCAAACTTTGCAGCTTTTCCGATGGTTGTTTTCGATAAGATTAAGCCTAACTGCATGGACAAGCAAGAAGGGTTTTGTTATTGATATGACTACAGTGTACCAGCGATACGTGCGATTTTCGTTAATTGGTTAACCGAAGCTATTTAAATTTATAAAATATTCTAAGTTTTTTTTTTTTTAAAGAATAATACTCAGTCATTACATAAGCAACACAACAGCATTAAGCTGAAAAATCTGTCCAATTCATTACATAAGCAACACAACAGCATTAAGCTGAAAACCTGTTCAAGTCATTACATAAGCAACACAACAGCATTAAGCTGAAAAATCTGTCCAATTCATTACATAAGCAACACAACAGCATTAAGCTGAAAACCTGTTCAAGTCATTACATAAGCAACACAACAGCATTAAGCTGAAAACCTGTTCAGAACATTACATAAGCAACACAACAGCATTAAGCTGAAAACCTGTTCAATTCATTACATAAGCAACACAACAGAATAAAGCTGAAAACCTGTTCAGAACATTGCCGGTTATAAATGCCAGCTATAAATGCCGGTTATAAATGACCTAAATTTTCTAGTGTTGTTTCTTTGTACTGTCGTGGCCAAATAGTTAGCGTGCCTGGACGTTAAATCCAAGAGTTCAATATTTACGTCCCCTTGTCGTAAAAACTCACTCGCCACTATGGAGACGCAGGTGCACTATAACAATAACGGCCAAATCTCACCATTGTTGGTGATAAGTGCTGTTGACTGGCTGCATTCTCTCTAATTTATCATTTCCAAATTAGAAATGGCTATGAGAAGATAGCACTTGTGTAGCTGTGCATGGAAATTCTAAAAAGACAAACCAATAGTTAGTTAAAAGGTCATATGATCATTACTATGCTCTGCGATTTATTTAATAAACTAATTATTGAATCAAAGGGAGTAAAAGGAAAAAAAAACTACAGCACTAAATTGTATTTCTCATATTTTTCAAGAACTTGGAAACGCTGTGGACATTTCCAACAAGTATTAGTTATGCTATAGAGTCCAGAAAGAGGATCTCTGGATTATATAATGCTTGGAGACGGCTTGAATGGATAATAAAGAAAAAACTTTAATATAAGTTTAAGATAACAGCAAATGTACAACGTTTCGACAAGGTTTTGTCATCATCAGAATTAAAGCCCATTCAAGCCGTCTCCAAGCATTATTAGTCTGAAAGTGGGTTCCTCGTCATCGAATTTGGACTCTGGATTATATGTTTCCAACGTTTGTATCACACATGTATTAAAAACCCAACAGAGTATTGGGGGGGGGGGAAGCTTATACAATCTGTGGTGACAATATTTACTTCACATTTTATGTTTCATTCAATTACTTTATGGAAGAATCTTTCCTACTCTTGCTCGTCCTTTCCAAGTAAAACTTGATTGAATACATGTGAAGAATCTTTCCTACTCTTACTCGTCCTTTCCAAGTAAAACTTGATTGAATACATGTGAAGAATCTTTCCTACTCTTGCTCGTCCTTTCCAAGTAAAACTTGATTGAATACATGTAAAGAATCTTTCCTACTCTTACTCGTCCTTTCCAAGTAAAACTTGATGGAATACATGTGAAGAATCTTTCCTGCTCAAATACCAGTTATAAAAATGAACATAGTTTAAATAGTGTGAATTTCATAATCGGTATATCAATCATTCTAAACATGTATTCAATCAAGTTTTACTTGGAAAGGACGAGTAAGAGTAGGAAAGATTCTTCACATGTATTCCATCAAGGTTTACTTGGAAAGGACGAGTAAGAGTAGGAAAGATTCTTCACATGTATTGAATCAAGTTTTACTTGGAAAGGACGAGTAAGAGTAGGAAAGATTCTTCACATTATTCAATCAAGTTTTACTTGGAAAGGACGAGTAAGAGTAGGAAAGATTATTCACATGTATTCAATCAAGTTTTACTTGGAAAGGACGAGTAAGAGTAGGAAAGATTCTTCAGATGTATTCAATCAAGGTTTACTTGGAAAGGACGAGTAAGAGTAGGAAAAATTCTTCAGATGTATTCAAACAGTATGCTTGTGGCAACTGGTATGGATCTGTGTTTAAAGATGCCCGTCAAACCCTTTGTGTTGAGAACCACGACACGTACCATCCAATATTTGCCTGGAGACAAGCAGTACACACTTATTCTTTTCGTTCTCTTCTTTCCAAGAGGATCTCACAAAGTTTCGTTTGTTACGAAAGAGAGACAGAGAGGGGGGAGGTTAGGGGGTTTAGCTTGGCGGTGTGCCAAAGCGTTTTCTGAATTTTTGGATTAAAACACTGCTACTATACATGTAGAGCGTGCAGTCTAAACGCTCGTGGTAAATATAAATGCGTCTTCTCAGACATTAGAATTATCATACGTTAACTGTATTCTAAGTATATCATATATATGTATTCAGAATTCTTTTTTCTTTTTTTTTTACCAGAGGTGTGCGAAGACACTTCGTGACAGTAAACTAGAAGGTGTGCGAAGGCACTTCGTGACAGTAAACTAGAAGGTGTGCGAAGGCACTTCGTGACAGTA
>NW_013669605.1:85425-87754 GCF_000517525.1 Limulus polyphemus
ATATAATAGTATAAATAATAAATAAATACATAATAAATAAATATGATAAATATAATATAAATATAATAGTATAAATAATAAATAAATACATAATAAATAAATATGATAAATATAATATAAATATAATAGTATAAATAATAAATAAATACATAATAAATGAATAAATATAATAATAAATCAAAAGAAGATATTTTCAACAAAGTTAATATTAGAAACGATCTCTATATAATTAGCTTATTTTACTGTATAATTAGAATCAGAAACTGTGGTTTATTTTTCTGTTATTTATTAAGTCAAGTAGCGTAGGCAAGCTGACAAAGTTGCCCGAACATCACCAGAATCTGGTAAGTATGTATGTATGTATGTATGCAGAACGTGCTTGAGTATGTAATCAAAGAAATACGTAATATTCTGGCATTTCATTGTGTGCAATCACATCAAAACAACGGCATGTTGGGAACAATTAGCACGGGAAGCACTTAGTATTAAATACTAAATTATACACTTAATTACGTAGTAACGAGGGATCCTGTCAACTCGTTGATTATATGTGCCCCCCCCTCCTTTTCCCAGTTCACCCCAATTCTACTCCAACAAACTAGGCTTCGGGCCCGGTAAGGCCTGGCTTTGGTTACTCCATTAAGTCATACAGTAACTTGAAAACTGGCTGATTTCTATACATTTGCTCCATAGATGTACACGTAAAAACAAGGTTTCAACCGTTAAGTAAATATTAACATCAAAAGGAAGGATTGCGTTGAAAACAGCAACACCAAACCTGTAATGAAAAAAACATTTTAAGTACCAAAACAAGCCTTAACAACTATAACAAAAGCGCTGCATGTATTAAAAAAGAATCACCAGAGCACAGGTTATAATGTGAGATATAAAATGTAACCTGGGATGTGGAGGTGAATTTGGAAGTAGGACCCATATTGCGGTGGGGATACACCATTTACCAGTCTTAACCTCCGTTCGCTAGTCTCACATGTTAAAGTTTGTTTGTTTTTAATTATGCACAAAGCTACACAAGGGCTATCTGTGCTCTGCCCACCACGGGTATCGAAACCCGGTTTCTAGCGTTGTAAGTCCGCAGACATACCGCTGTGCCACTGGGGGGCACACATGTTAAAGAAAGAAGGGCACTTCGTGACAGTAAACTAGAAGGTGTGCGAAGGCACTTCGTGACAGTAAACTAGAAGGTGTGCGAAGACACTTCGTGACAGTAAACTAGAAAGTTTTGTTTATATCTGAATTTGTTTATGAAAAACTAATTTCGTGGAACTTTTGATTGTAATATCGCAGCCATATTTCATTTTAAATTATTCAATACATGAAATACAATAGACGGAATTCCATTTTTTTATAAGTGTGTCAATCGTTTTATCTACAAATGAAGTTTACCTTGTTTAATAGAATTATGATTTTTTTTCAGCTGCTTGGTTTTTTTTTTAAACGCAAATAATGAAACGAATCCGGCAATCCTAAAACATGCACATCTAACATCACAACTATTGTGCCAAAGACACCTATTAAGAAGCGTTAAGAGTGTCAAAGTAACTCAAAAAGTTTAGTTTATGAATGAAAATATCTTATTTGGATGTATTTGCACTCGTATTTTGTACTTATGATAAAGTTACTAAGGCTACCTGTCACAATTTCTACTTTTGAGATACGATACTGACCATAGGGAAGGCAGTTAGCAGCATCCGCCATCCACACTAAACAATTAACTGTCACTCTTATGGCGCATCCACATCTCAAAGTACGGGGAATATTCTGTAGTACTAGATGGATTGTAACTCGGTTCGTCAGCTACCAAATCCAGAGCTCAATCCAGGGCGCAGTGGAGGAGTAATAGTATGGTAATATAATTCAACCAACACAATACTCTTATTTTTACCCTCCTTCAATCTTCATTCATCACTCCTGACATCTAGTGGCTTCTCACGCAAACATGAATCATGGTTGTACAAGCTATCGTATTACTCTTTGACAGGTAAATCTCTAAGATGTCTAGATGTGTTAGTTGATGAGAATAATGGATTCTGGGGTGAAATGATGACCTTTTTTTTTCTTGAGACTGGATAAAAATATTTAAAAATGCTTCAAATTCACATCTTTAATGTAACTTGAAATATGTATCGTGAAATAATACAGAGGCAACAACCAAACAGTTTGCTAGAAAAACTGCCTGAAGGCAACGAACGGTGATATAGATGTTGGACGTTGTGGGTTTGAGCAGCCACATCTTGTTCTTCTAACATATTATTTTCTTACTTATATTACGTTTATTTTCGCACACCTTCTAGTTTACTGTCACGAAGTG
>NW_013669605.1:88684-92543 GCF_000517525.1 Limulus polyphemus
CATTTATTATGTATTTATTTATTATTTATTATATTATATTTATTCATTTATTATGTATTTATTTATTATTTATTATATTATATTTATCATATTTATTGATTATGTATTTATTTATTATTTATACTATTATATTTATATTATATTTATCATATTTATTTATTATATTTTATTTATATTATATTATATTATCTATCATTTATTTATTTTATTTATATCATATTATATTTATTTATCATATTATTTATCATTTATTTATTTTATTTATATTATATTATATTTATTTATTATATTATTTATCATTTATTTATTTTATTTATATTAATTATATTTATTTATTATATTATTTATCATTTATTTATATTATATTATATTTATTTATTATTAGACATCAAGAGTTAGTTATTGTTGTGATAGGGTCCAACTCATCGTCAGTGTTAGTGACGTTATAAATGGAAAAATTATATTTTCTAAATGGCGCTTCTGGAAACTTCTCATTTTAAAAGCTATACATAAACTGAGCTATATGAAAAAAACAGTACAAGGCCGATTGTATAACAATAAACCAAACCTAAAATTCTTCACGAAGTTACTGAATAAATTTACAACGAAGTGACCAAGAAAGAAAAAGGTTTGTATTCAGAGCTAGGTTTCGGAGGGAAAATACACAAAGAAATGGTAAGTTTATAAAGTATCAGAACGATTTGGCGATTTATGACATTATCATCAATAAAGGTTTTTCGAATCTTCTATGCGATTTGTCCCCTAGTGGCTCAATGTTAAGTCAGATTTTTGTTACTCGTGGTTATCAGAGCACAAATAGCCTATTATGTAGCATTGCGCTTAACAAGAAGCAAACAAACCTATGCGGTTTTATCTATTTTCAGGTTAGGCTTCAGGACAATGACTATTATTATTATGGTTTTCCCATTTTGTATACGGACGCGTATGCCATTCTTTTTTGACATATTTACAATCGACGTGTCTTTTTACTTGCTCTATTTTTTCATACTTATCCTCACCCCCCACTCCAGCGGCTTAACGTGAAAAGTGTGGGGCTTATAACGCTAAAAATCGGGTTTCGATAGCCGCGGTTGGCACAGCACTGATTATCTATTGTTCATCTTGTAGCTTTCTGTTTAATTATAAACAATCAGCTCATTCTGAAAAAAGATTTTCAAATAACTCAGCTATTTACTCTGCTTGGCTAGTAAATGTTAAAGAGTTAATTTGAGAATTTTAAATACTTTGAAATTCATCACAGTCTTGGGACAGATCATTTTTTGATTCTCCATGACGCATTTTTTTCCTTAATTTTTTGGTACATAAGAGATAAAAAAAGAATATAAGTAGGAATATTATTGGATAAAAGTAACCCCATTTTTTAAAGTTAATGTTTTAGCTTCTTTGCCGTGAGAAGTGTAAAACAAGAATCATAGTACAGAGTGGCCCAAAATCATCTTTTGTATTTTAAAATTTAACAATTAAATAACTAAGGAACACAACCATGCAGTTTTCAACTTATTGTAGCCCAACCCAAACATTTTTTATTGATATGTTTTTTTTATATTCATTCCAATAATTAAAACGCCAACCGTGCAAGAAAAGGCTTAATGCATCGCTTGGCTTGCAGAGATTAAGTCAGTGACTGTGGTGCCACGTGATTACAGACGCCAGTACAGGAAAGAAATATGGGGGTATGCTAAGGATATCGTGTATCGCACAGCTATAACAAACATCCTGGAGCTCAAGACCAGGATAACGGACGTCATCGCCACTGTAATTATGGACATGTTGCAGCGAACGTGGACTGAAATCGAATATCGGTCAAACGAGCTGAGAGCCATTAATGATGCACACGTAGAAGTCTACTGGCATGTCATTAAAAACTGTTTGAGTTGGGGTACAAGATGCTGAAAACTACACGGTTGAATTTCCTTAGTTAGTTAGTTATTAAATTTTAAAATAGGAAAGATAATTTTGGGCCTCTCTGTATTATTATCTTACTCTGTTAAAGACCTTTGATGTTTTTAAGTAAGCCTAGTTTCAAACATGATGGAACTAGCACTGTGAAATATAGTTAAAAGTTTATCTTATCTACTTGTCCTAGTGAGTGGTCTATAGGATCGCCTAATTCCAATACTAACAGCTTTAGGCTGCTAACTTGATGGATAATCCTGTGAATGGTAGTAGTAGATTAGAAGCTGAAACAAAGAACGTAAATTAGCCAATAACTAGTTACAAAAAATCAGAGATTAATTAGTAATTAGGTTGAGGCTATCGTATAGACTGTTCACCATGACAACTATATTATAATAGTGTTGTAAAATAATTAATCCAACAATAAATAAATAAGTGTAAAACTATATTACAATAGTGTTGTAAATAATTAATCCAACAATAAATAAAAAGTGTAAAACTATATTAGAATAGTGTTGTAAAATAATTAATCCAACAATAAATAAAAAGTGTAAAACTATATTACAATAGTGTTGTAAAATAATTAATCCAACAATAAATATAAGGTGTAAAACTATATTAGAATAGTGTTGTAAATAATTAATCCAACAATAAATAAAAAGTGTAAAACTATATTACAATAGTGTTGTAAAATAATTAATCCAACAATAAAAAAGTGAAAACTTATTCCTTTAGTAAATCTTCTATCTGCAATAGATTTCCTTGAAAAAGTCACCAAATGAATTTTATAAATAATTATAGAGAAGAAGTTGGTCCTGTTAGTAAATATTACGTCAATATAACACTCGCGTATAACTACTAATATTCTTAGATGGCCTTCATGCTCAGACGTTTCAGCATGCTAATTTTGGACCGTACAAGGGCTTATCTCGGGGTCTTATATTGATTATGAAGTTTGTTACTGCTCCAAGTTTTATTGCTTTCATTCGAAGATTATCCTTATTACTCCCAAAAGAAAATGAAAAGTTGATGGTTAATTAGTTTCTAACACCTTTCTCTTTTAATATTCTAAATTAAAGCTGAAATAATTAGTCATAAAATTAATCGAAAGCGTTAGTAGGGAATTAGAATCAGTTCTTAGTGGTGACAAATACGATTCAGATAAGTAAACTTAAGATGTAGATATTTTTAAGTTTCCATAAGAAGACGAAGCTCTTCAGACCAAAATGCTTTACTACGATGCTAATCAGTTATTGTTTTTTGGTTTTTTTTTCGCAGCTGAATGTCATTATCACACTCTCTTCCCGAGCGAGAAGGAAATCGAGAAAAATCCGGAGCTGGATCGTACAATTATGGGTAAGTTACGAAGCTGGATTGTACAGTTATGGGTAAATTACGGAGATGGATCGTACAGTTCTGGGTAAATTACGGAGCTGGATCGTACAGTTATGGGTAAGTTACGGAGCTGGATCGTACAGTTATGGGTAAGTTACTTATCAGGTTTTTTTCTTTGAAACAGTTTGTTTCTTTCTTTGTTGTCAAGAGCGACGCTATGAGCTACACCATGGGCTATCTGTGCTGCGCCCACCACGAGTATCGAAACCCGGTTTTTCGCGGTGTGAGCCCTCAGACATACCGCTGAATGGGAAGGAGAGGCTTTGAAACAGAAATGAAAATATAAGCGAATTGCGAGTTTTATTCTTAACTATAAGCAAGGGTAATTACTTGACAAGTTACCTAAGACTAACGTGGCCGACATAAACGTCAAACTTATTGGATATTCAAAGTAGTAAACTACACAATGTAGCATAAAATATTTGTGTGTGTGTGTTTAAATAAGGTTGTTGAATTCTTAGTTTCACGATTATGTCTATATTCGAGTACTGAAATTATAATTTATATAATCTTACATCTCACTGAAAGAAATTACTTCAAACGTAGC
>NW_013669605.1:93479-96398 GCF_000517525.1 Limulus polyphemus
ATATAATAGTACTGTCTGTTGTATGTCCATGTAACTACTTCGCAGGGTGTGAAAGGATCTTCACCAAAATTAGAATGGATGTTCATTAGGTCCATGAGAAGATACATACAAATTTTTAGTTTCGCATTTTGTGTTATGCAGTTTTTTTTTTTACAATTATATATAAGGGAAACAAGATGTAAAAGACAACCTTTCATTAATCATTAATTTACATAGCTTCCGTCCAGCGGACGAGTACTCCAGCTGGTGTTTAATACATTTATTTTTAATATAAAATTAGTTTGAATTTGTAGTTGAGTATATGGATTTAAAACCGACCTAAGTCTTTTAAAATGGCTGAAACTCATGGGGTATTTTTGGGATTACGGTCGAAAATATCGCTGTCCCCGAGCGTACCCAGCTGATGAAATAATGCATTTTAATTGTTATGAATAAGACTGTAAGAACAGTGAATAATATATATAATTAGCTATACTTATTATTGAGTTGACATTTAATCCTGATATCTTTTGGTAATTTGCTTTAATCATAAGTTCATATCAATTAATACAGATTATGTTCGCCAACATTACTACGACCATTAAGTACAGATAAAACTCTTTGTTAAAAATCGCGTATTTTGTCTTTTAAATTATAAAACCAATCTCTTCTTTCTTCGTAACGTATCCAAGAAACTCCAGCTGTCTCTGTTGGATGTTAATCAGAAGCTTTTTCCTGCAACCTGTTCTTTACTAAATATTTTTATTTGAGGTGTGACTTGTCCAACATACTTTCAATATATGTCTTAAGGACCACAACTCAATTTTTTCAATTCTATTTCCCTTACTTGTTGATATTGTCCAACATCCCGATACAGACATGAAAATTGGTATAACAAAACAAATCAAAACTCCTTCCCCATAGAAATGTTACTATTTGTCAGTATCCTTTTCATTTTTCAGAAATGTGTTTTTTATTATCCATTTTATTTAATGTTCACATCTACCATATGATGTTATCCAACTGCCCAGGAAGTTGAATTTATTGACCTGTCCATTAAATAAAAAAAAAAGCAACGAAACATTCTAGAGGAAATTGATTAAACACAAGATATTTGAGTTTTAAACTTTTCACCAAAAATCGAATTAGGTTTGTTTTTTTACATTCATATGAATAAAAGACAAGTTAAAAATCGCTTTTCTCAATTTATATTGTATACGTTCTTCATGATAATACACGCTTTCGAACATGTTCTGATTGGTTATAGTCATTACTGAATCGGCACTGTCCCTAATTCTTGAAATATAATTAATAAGAATTCTTGTCGGCACAAAAATATATATATATATATATATAAAAGACGAAGTGTGAGAAAGTTGACAGCTAAGATAATTCAAAGCTCGCTTAGAACATGAAGACAGACAAATTTGCATTCCTCATTTGCATTTTTTGTCCCCCTAGCTTCTAGTTCCTTCAATTATGATTTGTTTTAACATATTCTATGCTAAATGAAACTTATTTTAAGCTCGTTGGTTAAATAACGGAACAATAGTAAACTAAGAAGGTTTTCGCTCCACTCTGACGTCATATCAGAAATAATTGCTCTTCGGGGATTTCTCTTGTCAATGTAACATAATTTTGTTTTCTACAAAACAGACTCTATTCTGAAACATTTGGTTCATTGATGATGATAATTCCGCCGTAACAAATAGGTCGTGATCCTCCTAATAATGGATCTGTCCAACGAAACGGTTTGGTTTGTTTTGAATTTCGCGCAAAGCTACACGGGGCTATCTGCGCTAGCCGTCTAATAACCAGCGTTTCTCAGCCTTTTCGACACCAGGGGGCTGGCTCGCTGTCTTACTAAACTGTCGGGGACCACTGAAATGCAAGAACAACGATTTACATATGAATATTTTGTCGGTTTTTGTTTCTTTGTTTGTTTTCATGAAATCCGAAAGATCAACAAAGTGGCTGAAAAACATCGTCGCCTCTCCACGGATTTTAGTTGAGAAACATTGATCTAAACCATGTGTTACTATTTTATTTAACCAAGTATTCTGTTTTATCCATCTTCGTTACGTTAACTAATATATTGTATTCTAAGCCACCTGACGCTTCGTTACTTTAACTAATAAATTAGTGACCTCTAAGCCAGCTGAAGCGACTAAACTATATTTACGTTTTGACGCCTCCTGGTGTTCAGTAACTGCTGACGTCGTTCATTCTGTCGGTGCTAGATCCAGTAAGTGTCAGTGTAGCGAACAATTTTCACACAGCCTTACATAAAGGAAGTTTTAACGAAAGCACTCAAGGAGTTCGTTGTAATTAAGTGTAAAGCTACACAATGGGCTATCTGTGCTCTGCCATCTACAGGTATCAATACCTGGTTTCTAACGTTGCAAGTCCACAGACATACCGCTGTGCCACTGGGAGGGAACTCACGGAAAATCCGCCAGTTAATAGCCAGTTCACGATGGAAGAAGTTGAATAGTTTTCCTCTAAAGTAAAGATATAATGGAATGGCGGCCATGTTTGGACTAAAGAGTTTCTTTTAGCGAAACGCTACACAATTGACTATCTATATTCTGCACACCACGAAGACCCGAACTCCGGACTTTAGCGTTGAAAGTCCTTAAACTTACCGCTGACCCATCGTGAGATAACACGCTAAGCAACATATACATTAGAAACGCTAGAAAGTTCGCATTGCCTGAAATATATATTTAGGCTAAGAGAAGTAATACATTTTAATTTCATAGCATCCTTAGTCGAAAGGCATTTTTTTTGTATGTTATGGAATACAGTTAAAAACCAATTCAAACAAATAGGCAGGACTCTATGAAATGTGGGTATTTATAAGAGGTAATTGTTTGTTTGTTTTTGAATTTCGCGCAAAGCTACACGAGGGCTATCTGCGCTAGCCGTCCCTAATTTAGC
>NW_013669605.1:97235-103548 GCF_000517525.1 Limulus polyphemus
CAAGCTTAAAGTTTTGAGCCGTAGTTAGAAATAACTATTTATTAAACGGTTAATCAGGATTTGATTTAATTCCTTTGCCTCCGGTTTTTTGTTGTTGTTGTTTTGTATTAAACATAACTAATCCAATTCTTAATCAAAGTATTAGAAACTTTCAAGCTACTTGTTTCTCATTTATCTTAAACGTCAAACTGGCTTTTCTCTATCTTTACTGTGTCATTACGCGGCAAGAATCCGTTATTATTATTTTTTTTTCAATATCGCCTCCATTACCGTTTTATACAAATTCATAAATAAATCATTTTCATCTTAAGTCGTTGCTTCAGAATTTGATGAACTATGGATTTATCCACAGTATTAATTAAAAGACAAAGATTAATTATAGTGATTTCTGGACGTTTGTTTTGTTTCAGATATTTCATTAGCGTAATCTGTTTCATTAGTGGGAAATTATATACGTAGGAAAAATTTACGACATGTCATTTTAGTTATAAAAATGGGTAACCCACAAGTACATTTAATCAGAGTACTACGAGTATGAGTGTGCATATATTAAAAGGAAACAGTTAGAGCCATAAAAGTGTATTACAAAGTAAATTACCTGCTGTGGTAAAACGTAGCAATAAAGTCGTGTTTTTCTTTTCCTTCGTGGCTTTCGGTAAGTTCAATATTCTACGTACAAATTTGAATTTAACATATGATAACATACCCAATTAAGTTACGTTATCCTTAGGATGTGAAAATGAAACTTCAACTGAACTTTATGTAAAAAAACCTTAGACTTGCATGGTATTTTCGTACTTTTCGCACATGTTAGCGACAAGATATATATTTCATTAAATATAATGTATTGAATAATATTAAATGCTTTGTGTAATCCGTGTCAGAAATTATAATTGTTGAAATTAGACAAACAAATATAACAGAAAAACGAAGTAGATATAATAACGAAACGAAATTGCTTTGAAAGTTACAAGAACAACAACAAACATACTTTAAAGGTAAAAATGCTTTCAAAGTTAAAAAACAACAACAATTGAAGTTTTAACTTCAGCAAAAGGCATTAAAAGTACAACAGCGTCAAGGAGCAAGTTTTAAAAGTACAATAATAAAAAATTAAACCGTTTTAAACGTTACTCAGCAACAAGAAACAGTTTTAAAGTTACAACAGTAAGAACTAAATCGTTTTCAATATTGCAACAATAATCAGAATTTGAGCAGAAACAATTTTTAAATGTACAACAATAAAAAATAAATCGTTTTAAAGGTTAAAACAATAAGAACTAAATCGTTTTAAATGTCACAACGATAATAGATCAACAGTTTTAAAGGTTACAACAAAAAGAACTAAATCATTTTAAATGTTAGAATAATAAAAACTAAATCGCTTTAAATATCATAACAATAAGTATTAATCGTTTTAAATGTTAAATTGTTTGTAGAGTTTTAAAAAACAGCAACAAATAATAAATCATTTGTAGAGTTTAAAAAACAACAACAAAATAATAAATCATTTGTAGAGTTTAAAAACAACAAAAAAATAATAAATAATTTGTAGAGTTTAAAAATAAACAACAACAAAATAATAAATCATTTGTAGGGTTTAAAAAACAACAAAAAAATAATAAGTCATTTGTAGGGTTTAAAAAACAAAAAAATAACTGAATCATTTGTAGAGTTTAAAAATAAACAACAACAAAATAATAAATCATTTGTAGAGTTTAAAAAACAACAACAAAATAATAAATCATTTGTTAACTTTAAAAAATAACAACAAAATAATAAATTGTTTGTAGAGTTTAAAAAACAACAACAAAATAATAAATAATTTGTAGAGTTTAACAAACAACAACAGAATAATAAATCATTTGTAGAGTTTTGAAAAACAACAACAAATAATAAATCATTTGTAAAGTTTTAAAAACAACAACAGAATAATAAATCATTTGCAGTGTTTCAAAAATAACAAAAAAAGCCGAGCATAGAATTTCGACAACAAAAAAACGTATTCTTGAGCTCAACATCAACATGAATATTGTTTTCGTTTTTTCTTATAGTTAAAAAACAAACGTTTTTGAATTTACAAGGCCACTCTAGTTCAGTTTCAACAAACACAATGTAATTTGTTTTTAATTTTCGCATATATCAATAATTGAAATCTACACTTTCCTACTTGCCTCTCGATGAACGCAACATTAACAGACACTTCAAATTTAGTCCCATTTCTTTCAGTGGACAATATCAACGCCAGGTGGTTAGGAGCGCTTGACTCGCAATCTGAGGGTCGCGGGTTCGAATCCCCGTCCCACCAAACACGCTCGCCCTTTCAGCCGTGTGGGCGTTATAATGTGACGGTCAATCCCTCTATTCGTTGGTAAAAGAGTAGCCCAAGAGTTGGCGGTGGGTGGTGATGACTAGCTGCCTTCCCTCTAGTCTTACACTGCTAAATTAGGGACGGCTAGCGTAGATAACCCTCGTGTAGCTTGGCGCGAAATTCAAAACAAACAAACAAACAAGACTTACTGGTAATATCGAGGGCTTCTAACACAATATTCGGGGTTGGATTCCTGAGGTGGACACAATTATGCAGCGTTGCGATCAACAACAAACACATAAAGAGACAATTTTATTTTCATTTGAGCTGCTGACTGTTTCTCAGAGCAGCTGTAACAAACATGTTTTTAAGTACTTTACTATAACTAGAATTGTCTTAACTTTTTTTTTTTGGCTGAATATCTTACTTCGTTTTTTTTTGGGTAGAAAAATAAAAATAAATGCATATTTTGCCAAATAAATATCTGTCAATTTGAGAGAGAACAAGTTATTTAATAAACCTTCAATAGTGGCCTCGTTGAAGAATAACAACGTTTTCTAAGCGTTGTATATTTCCAGGGATTTCTAAAGACGAGAATGAAAGTTTTGTTAATAACCTTAGTCTTACTTGTTAGGTCTTCTCTATTAAAACATAATTTCAAAGTGTGAAAATAGTCGTTAGCTCTTTTTCTTTTAAAAACAGCTAATTAAAGAAGGAATCCGTAGTGAGAGATCATACCTTCAAGAGATTTGTTGTATATCTGATAAATACCCAATTTCTTTATCGAAACAAAATACAAGCTTATAGTGCACGAGAGTGTTAACGTCACCCTAGTCTGTAATCTACTGCAGAGACATCTTCCGGATAGACAACGTAAAAGCAGTATGGAAAAAAGACTTTTGAAATATAGTTATCGGTGAAATGGAACGCATATCTGTTACAAATACAGTTTTACGATGAAACTTGTATACATCTTTTACAAGGTTGTATGGTTTTTTGTTTTAACTATTAAGTTTAATTCTTTACTGTATATTTATGATTTCCAAGGGTGATTTACTATGCATTTAACACTCTTTCTAAGCACTGTCCTTACGTTATTAGAGGGCGCCTGGAAGTGCCTTAAACAAATCGTTTCAGCGTTTTTTTACAGTTGCAGTGTGTTCAACAATTCCAGCTTGGTTTGTGTAATCGATTTCACAAAGTTTATCAATGTGATCCTCTTACAAACTGGTGGCCATGTTACTCTGAGATTGTGGTTTTTTCTGGAGTTCACGATGGAATAAACTTTTTTTTTTTTGCAGAAAACCATAATGAAGTTTTGACGGTTGTCTATAATAAAGTGTAGAAGGAGTTCTATTCGACATACTTTTCATGCTGTAAACTCATGTCAGACTGTTAAACAATACAGAGTTAAAATTATTAACCTGGTCACCATTTTATTTATTATTTTCCGTGTTTTGGTAAGCGTTATGTTTTTTTTTTTTGACAATATGATGCCAAAAGTAAACTCACGTATCAAATGTTCAATGTGTTATGGAAAATTGATTTAAGTGTATTGATTCTGACATCTACGCCTGAAAATATATATAGAAGAAAAGCGTAATGCCATTGGTTTGGTAAAATGATACGAAATCCAATCAAAATCCAATTACTTCAGCTTGAGTTTGTTAGAATTAAATACGTAACGCACAATCCTTCGTCGAAATATTTCCACGGATATGTTAGTATTTATTCACTATTTGTCTATTGCGGTGTTTCGTCAACGTTTATTCAGTACAATATGTCTATTTCGTTTCTCTTCAGATTACACAAGAACTGAAACTGCCTTTGCCATCATCAGTCTGTGTCTGATGTTGATGGGTGTTGGATTTTCGGTCTACACGTTCACTGAACCTAGATACATGTTCAAGAGGCTGGCCGGAGGAGTCCATTTTATGACAGGTAGCTTATTTACGTTGAATCTTTCCAACGAAGTGGAATACGTCAAAGAAAAAAAATAACTGATCTGTATTCACGATACCGATTGGTGAGAATGATAAAATAGTTATGACAACCTGATAAACTTACATGAATTAAGTAATTGAGTACTATAACATTCGTGACATGAATTTCAATTAACTTCTTACGGTAGATTGCATCAGTAATCCTTGAAATGTTATATGCAGTTGGTTTATAGTGTGTCATTAAGAAAGACACAACACAATATAGTAAACGATGTGTGATATGTTACAAACAAACCATGGCGAACAGCCTTTCTATATATGTATATATTATTCATATAGTTCTCATATAGAAGTTAGTTTGAATATTAAATCAAACACATAGAGAGGTTTAATAAGATTTCATATAGATATGCAGGGCTGACGAGAGGGGGAGGGCAAGGGGCAGCTGCCCAGGAACCCCACAGTCGGATATTCCAAAGCTCAATAGAAATGCATACTACTTAAGCTAGAATAGTTACTGCTTTTTTTTTATGGATTTATGAAGAAATTTGTCACCTAAATTTCTTTTATGAAAAATTACCAAAAGTTTATAAATAGAATGAAAGGGGGGGCCCGACGACATTACTGATCCCGGGGCCTAGGTTGGCTCTCGATGCCCCTGTATACTTACAGTTATTACTTACGATGTTTAATGAACGTGAAAGTGAAAAGGAAACTTTCGCGTTTATGACTGTTGATTTTATAACCCTTCGTTTCTCCCCAGTATATAATTATTAACACTTTCAAATATTTGTCAAAGTAAAATTTAGAGAAAAAAAAATAGCGATCTTTTATGGCCGGGCTTGGTCTGATGACTCGAGCTATGATATCCCCCTGAAGATACCCCGAACTTTTAGCTGTGGGGGCAATATAACCCTAACAGTTAATCCTCCTATTAATAGTAGCCGTGTAGAAAAGAAGTCAGAAAGTAGAACCAAGGTTCGAGCCGTGATATGCCTCTGAAGACACTCCAGAATTTGAGCTGTGAGGGCAGTATTACCCTAACAGTTAATCCTCCTATTAATAGTAGCCGTGCAGAAAAGAAGTCAGAAAGTGGAACCAAGGTTCGAGCCGTGATATGCCTCTGAATACACTCCACGCTTTCGGCTGTGAGGGCAATATAACCCTAACAGTTAATCCTCCTATTAATAGTAGCCGTGTAGAAAAGAAGTCAGAAAGTGGAACCAAGGTTCGAGCCGTGATATGCCTCTGAAGATACTCCGAACTTTTAGCTGTGAGAGCAATATAACCCTAACAGTTAATCCTCCTATTAATAGTAGCCGTGTAGAAAAGAAGTCAGAAAGTGGAATCAAGGTTCGAGCCGTGATATGCCTCTGAAGATACTCCGAACTTTTAGCTGTGAGAGCGATGTAACCGTTACAGTTATACATTTATAGCAGATTTTTGTCCCTCTGGCTTCTTTTTCGGAAATCAAATTTTCTCTTTTAATAAAGTGTAATGCCATTAGTTTGGTGAAGTGATATTAAATTCAATTAATTCACCTTGAGTTTGTTAGAATTAAATACCTAACCTACAAAACCTCGCTAAGATTTGAAAACACTTTTGTTTTTAGCTAAAAGACCCAAATATTTTTAAGCTGGTTACAGTACATATTTATAAATGATGCCTAAAAATAGTCTTGTTTCACTTATATTTAGGAAATAAAAAAGAGTCAGTTTTTTTTAGAATTTTCGCGCAAAGCTACGCACATTTTGTGCTCTTGGGCTACTCTAATGAAATAGCCCATCCTTAAAACCCACGGGTCGCAAACCACGAACTCTCGGTTTCCCAGTCCGAGCACGCCAACCACCAGATCACGTCTGGCCCATTCAGATTCAGATAGAGAAAAGACCCAAAAGTTGTTAGGTAACTATTAACAAAACTCGCAGAAAAACTTCAAGATGTACGATTTGTATCTAGCATAGTGTACGTTGTCTTTATTGGAAACCTAATCTAGTTTCTGAATAACATGTGGCCCGGCATGGCCAGGTGGTTAGGGCGCTCGACTCGCAATCTTTCG
>NW_013669605.1:104151-106581 GCF_000517525.1 Limulus polyphemus
TAGCCCTCGTGTAGCTTTGCGTGAAATAAAAAAAAAACAAAAACAAACTCAATAACATTTCGCCCCTAGTGGCTCAGTGGTAAATTTTGCAGGCTTAAGATGCTAAAAATCGTGGTGGGCGGTGTGCTGATAGCCTACTGTATAATTCTGTACTAGACAATAATCAACCAAACAACTGAAAAACTTTTTTTTTATGTATTCTGTGCAAGATTGTTATTGCTTTGCGTAGAACGTAATCAGTTTCATTTGAGAAAAGAAACCTAAACCACCTCACTGACTGACAACGTGGGACTGATACCTGTGTAAAAAAAAACAAAAAACATTTACCAATAACTTCTACGCAATACCAAACTTAAATATTTTATCTTTCTTGGTAGAATGGTCTGTCTGTATCCATCAGTAAATCTTATCATAAAAACGACTTCTTTGAACAATAGATTAGCGACATTAACGAATAAGATGAGAGAGTGAGACAACAACAAAAATATATATATAGAGGGCGTATTGCTACATTAATGACAAGCCATTTCTTGACGTATGACGTGAGAAACGAACTCTTTTTTTTTTCCGTCATTTTCTATGCGTAGTTTCAGGTGATGAAGTTAACAGGGTTGAATGGAACGGCCGAACCTTTACCATTATTAGACGTAAACAAGCTATATTTGTGGGTGTGTGCGTGGGTGGGTGGGGGGAGTACTTCGAAGATATTGCTGCTTGACAGCCGATATTAAACGGCAGACAAATAGTATCGAACAATATTGGAGCAAGATACATTTTGGTTCTTATTATATCCATTGCATAAAATTTAGTTAGTAAAATCACCACCAGAACGTTACATTCTTTCCAGAATAAAACAAACGCTTAGTGGACCTGCTTAGGGTTCTGTGAATTACAGCACATCGAAACTCAATACAATCTACCAAAACATTTAGGAGCTAAACTCTTAACAGTGTGTATATATATATATATATACAGTGCCTTGTAGAAGCATTCGTCCCCCACCAATAATGTTACATTTTGATGAAATACAAATAATGTAAATGTTTTTTAGTAAACTTGTTTTATTCAAACCTATTGATCAAAATTAACACTGTTTCACGTGAAGTAGGTTGGATGTCAGCAAAACCCGCAAAGAAAATTTGTTGATTGCATAAGTATTCAGTCCGTTAAGTCAGTACTTGGTGGAAGCACCTTTGCCAACAATTACTGATGTAAGTCTTTTTGGATAGGTCTCTATCAGTTTTGCTCAATGGGATGGTGTAATGTTTGTCCCTTTCTTCCTGAAAAAATTGCTCCAATTCTGGATAGTTCGTCGGGGATCGTTGATGGACTGCAACTTTCAAGTCTCACCATAAATTTTCCATTGGATTCAAGTCAGGAACTTTGACTGGGCCACTCTAGGACATTCACTTTCATCTTTTGATACCATTCCTGTGTGGTTTTATCCTTGTTTTTTTTTTGGGGGGGGGCGTTATTGTCCTACTGAAATGTGAATTTTCGACCCCTCCAGCAGGTTTTCCTCTAGGATTCACCTGTACTTTGCACCATCCACATTCCACTCAATCCTGACAAGCTTCCCAGCTCCTACTTATGAAAAGCACTCCCACAATATGATGTTGCTACCCCCATGCCTGGTAGTTGGGATGGTGGTGAATAGGTGATGTTCTGTGTTGTGCTTGCGACAGACGTAATGCTTCGAATTTAGACCAAAAAACTCAATTTTTGTCTCCTCTGACCACAGAATCGTCTGCCACGTGTTTGCAGTATCATTTACATGCTTTGTCGGAAACTCCATGTAAGATTTAAGATTTTATTTTTCAGTAATGGCTTCTTTCTTCCCATTAACCCACACAGGCCACCTTTGTGTTGAGAGCGGGATATTGTCGATATATGAACATTAACTCACATCTCAGGCATGGAACGGAACTTTGCAAATATTTCAAAGTCACTGTTAATTTCACAGTGGCATCCCTAACCAGTTTTATGTTGTCCGCCTGCTTAGTTTGGAAGGACGGCCTGATCTGGGCATGAAGCACATTCCAGCTTAGTTTGGAAGGGTGGCCTGATCTGGGCATGAAGCACATTCCAGCTTAGTTTGGAAGGGCGGCCTGATCTGGGCATGAAGCACATTCCAGCTTAGTTTGGAAGGGCGGCCTGATCTGGGCATGAAGCACATTCCAGCTTAGTTTGGAAGGGCGACCTGATCTGGGCATGAAGCACATTCCATTTCTTAATGATGGACTTCACCATACTCACAGGGATAATCAGCGACTTTGAAATGTTCTTGTAACCTTCGCCTGATCTGTGCTTCTTTACCACTTTATCCCTGACTTGGTTGGAAAGCTTCTTGGTATTCATGGTTGGTTTGTCGTATCACTATGTGAGCTGTGGCTTGAACAGATGCATTTACTCTGAAGTCAAGTTTAAACC
>NW_013669605.1:107037-109255 GCF_000517525.1 Limulus polyphemus
GTCAAGTTAAACCACTTTGATTACACACAGACAGAGACTAATTTCATAACCTTTCAAACTAATAATTTGCACCTGAACTGATTTAGGGTTGTCGTGGCAAAGGGGTTGAATACTTATGCAATTGAGAATATTCTAATTTTCTTTAAAAATCTAACTTACTTACATAATATCAGCGTCTTTTTAGCTTTCTCAGTTTGGAGTAGATTGTGTAGATTCTAAATATGAAGTCCCATTTGATAGTTTCATGATTACAAGCTCAGACGGCAACAAATGTGGAAACTTTGACGAGGGGTGAACACTTTTCCAAGGCACTATATATATACAAGCTTACTTAAAGTTATTTCAATATGTTCGGCAATACTGATACTCACTTATAGTCATGCAGACCTAACACTTTGTTTGTTTGTTGCTAAGCGCAAAGCTAAATAATGGGCTATCTGTGATCTGTCCAACTGATACTCACTTATAGTCATGCAGACCTAACACTTTGTTTGTTTGTTGCTAAGCGCAAAGCTAATAATGGGCTATCTGTGATCTGTCCAACTGATACTCACTATAGTCATGCAGACCTAACACTTTGTTTGTTTGTTGCTAAGCGCAAAGCTAAGTAATAGGCTATCTGTGATCTGTATATTGCGGGTATTCAACTCGATTTTAGCGTCATAAGTCCTCAGCTGAAGTATCAAGGGGCTTGACTCAACGGAACTTATGTAACTCATTTAATCCCAGACATACACTTTCAGTTTAAAAGCTTTTCCTGCACTGTGTAACTGATTAATGTGCTTGCTGGTTGTTTTAGATATATTGTAATTGTTTTTATAATCAAACCGTATAAGTTACGTTTCTTTAGTTCTGCCTGATCGGATACAATGTTGTTTAACACAGGCAGAGTGTTCTAATGTGTCACATTATTCATAATATGTTTGTATTTTGTTTTAATGTGTCACAATATTCACAATAACTTTGTCTTTTGTTCTAATTTTTCACAGTATAATAAAAATCTTGTCTTTTGTTCTAATGTGTCACAATATTCATAATAATCAACAAGATTATTATGAATATTGTGACACATTAGAACAAAAGACAAGATTTTTATTATACTGTGAAAAATTAGAACAAAAGACAAAGTTATTGTGAATATTGTGACACATTAAAACAAAAGACAAACATATTATGAATAATGTGACACATTAGAACAAAAAACAATTTTGTTCTGATGTGTCACATTATTCGCATAAAATACCAAATAAAACTTAAAAAATATAAGTTTATAACTACCATTCGCTAAATCTAATTAGTCCAATCTTAGCCTACTTATTACCATTATGTGCGAAATTATATCCCTGTTTTTACTAGTGTTAGTAGTTAAGCAAAAAGCTGCACAATGAGCTATCTGTTTTCTACCCGCTACGGGTATCGAAATCCAGTTTCTAGCGTTGTAAGTTCGCAGATATACCGCTGT
This sequence comes from Limulus polyphemus, assembly GCF_000517525.1. Lineage (NCBI taxonomy): Eukaryota > Metazoa > Arthropoda > Merostomata > Xiphosura > Limulidae > Limulus > Limulus polyphemus. The sequence continues at coordinate 108,500 of NW_013669605.1, forward strand.
GCCACTGGAGGGCTGTTTTTACTAACCTTAAACACAATAACACTGAAATGAATTGGTATATCGAACTGGATGAAATATTACCAGCAAAATCCGCTTCTTTTATGTGACGTTTCGGGCCACCAGCTTTTCCACAACTAACAATGCCCTGTTGAAAGTTTGAAAATTACAAGAACAAGACTTGTTATTTGCACAAAGGACGCCGTGAGAACCGATATGAAAATCACAAGAACAAGACTTGTTATTTGCACAAAGGACGCCGTGAGAACCGATATCGGTGAGCTCAGAATAACAGTAGGTTGAAACTTCATTGGCCGTGAGTAATTAAACTATTTTATTATAAGTTTAGGCCTGAAGGAGGGCGTTAGTTCGAAACGCCACCTCATCAATACGGATTTTAATGGAAATATTTCACCTTTTGAATGGCGTTAGTTCGAAACGCCGCCTAATAAATACGGATTTTTAGCATAAGACTGTCTTCATTCTGTCCAACACGGGGAACTATATGGCTATATTAGCGGATATGGTTATATTAATAGATATGGCTATATTAGTGGATATGGTTATATTAATGGATATTGTTATATTAATAGATATGGCTATATTAATGGATATGGTTATATTAATAGATATGGCTATATTAGTGGATATTGTTATATTAAACGATATGGCTATATTAATGGATATGGTTATATTAATAGATATGGCTATATTAGTGGATATTGTTATATTAATAGATATGGCTATATTAGTGGATAT
>NW_013669606.1:0-2901 GCF_000517525.1 Limulus polyphemus
AGTTGTAACGTTGTCATTAAGGGGTTGCACTAGCTGTAACGTTGTTATTAAAGGATTGCACTAGTTGTAACGTTGTCATTAAGGGGTTGCACTAGCTGTAACGTTGTTATTAAAGGATTGCACTAGTTGTAACGTTGTCATTAAGGGGTTGCACTAGCTGGAAAGTTGTCATTAAGGAGTTGCACTAGCAGTAATGTTCTCACTAAAAGGTTGCACTAGCTGTAACGTTGTTATTAAAGGATTGCACTAGCTGTAATGTTCTCATTAAGAGGTTGACTAGCTGTAATGTTATATTTAAAGTATTGACTAGCTGTAATGTTGTCATTAAGAGAATGCACTGGCTATAACGTTGTCATTAAGGGGTTGACTAGCTGTAATGTTGTCATTAAGAGGTTGCACTGGCTGTAACGTTGTTATTAAGGAGTTGCACTAGCTGTAAAGCTGTCATTTAAGAGGTTGCATTGGATGTAATGTAGTCACTAAGAATTTGCACTAGCTGTAATGTTGTCATTCAGGAGTTGCACTAGCTGTAACGTTGTTATTAAGAGGTTGTACTAGCTGTAACGTTATCATTAAGGGGTTGCACTAGCTGTAACGTTGACATTAAAAGGTTGCACTAGCAACCGTCTTAGGTTGATATCACTTAAAGGTAACCTTAACTGCTTCAATGTCATAGAAAAATTATAAGTTGTTTCTAAAGTCAGAGGATTACCATACTTCAAACAAAACTGCCAAATTTGTTGTAAATGGGAATAGTAATAGACAATTAAACCGATTTTAGCAGGTTCTGTAAGAGAAACACGAACATAAAGATAATTTAATAACCTATTAAATTTATCTCTCTACTTTTTTGCCATTTAGAGTCGTTTTAAGTTATAACAATGTTTCGAGTATGAAGGAAAAGAAAAATGATCCTTTCAGGTTCCATATATGTGTATGTCTACTGAAATGTTTAAAATAATCCAGTCGGATATTACTGTAATCTTTCTTACATGGTTTTTTGTATACCATTATATTTGATTTTAAGACTTTAAATTGATAGCTTGTCCACATGTCAGTAATATCAACAACACACACTAAAACATAAATTGTATAAATCGCAAATAAATAACCGTAATAATGGTAGAAATCCGTACTTCTGTAGTCTTTCATTTTTTCAGCGTCTTTTTGAATATCCTAGCCGACACAGCTACTATGGTTTATAACCTCATAAATTACAATATACGTGAAAATAAAATTATTATACAAATGAGACTATTCCCAACTATATCCGTTTTAATACTTAAGTTGTTTGTAATCAGTGATAAACGTGTAATTATTTACAGATCTGTAATCCTACAATTTATGTAACTCTCTTCATATAAGTCCCTTATTTAAGAGCCATTAGTGCCTCCTTTGGACAGTGTATTGAAGTTAATAGCTGCTCGGGTTTTGTCTCGAAGAGCCTGAGACGCTGTTTGTTTCCCATTTAAAAAATAAATTACTTTTTCAGGAATAATCCATTTAATATTCATAATCATCTAACTTCTCATATAAAAGTGAACAGTTTATTTAGAATGATGAGGGACTTATAGCTTCACAATATGTTTTAGTTTCTGAAATACAAAACAATATAACAACTGAATATACACAGCAAGCTTTTCTGCATATTGTATGACATAACTTGTAATTCATTATATATATATTTAAATCATAAGTTTAAAAAAAACTATCAGATAAAAGATCGTTCTTGGTCATGCAATATACCTGTTATTCAAAAAAATCAGTTACTGAACCAAGTACATGCTAGAGTCATAACATCATATGTTAATTACTCAACCAATTACATGCTAGAGCTATAACATCACATGCTAATTACTGAACCAATAACATGCTAGAGCCATACCATACTAGTGACATTAAAGTCTTCCTATTCGATCTGACAAGTTTAGCCCAAGAGTTGGAGCTGTGTCATATACGAGATGCTTTACTCCCTCTAGGCTACACGTAAACATTAAGGACGGGTAGCGCATGTAACTTTCTTATAACTCAGCGCGAAATTCATAAACAAACAAGAAAAGTAAGGTGGATTTAAGGCAAGACGACCCCTAAATAGGAGTTATTACTGAAAACAGTTTCCAGTGTGGAGAATAGTCGAATTTAAGGCAAAACTACCCCTAAGTAGGAGTTATTACTGAAAATAGTTTTTAGTGTGGAGAATTAAAGCAAAACGACCCCTAAGTAGGTGTTATTATTGTTAACACTTTTTAGTATGGAGAATAGTTGGATTTAAAGCAAAACGACCCATTAATAAGAGTTAATACTATAAACAATTTCTATTGTGAAGAATGGTTGGATTTAAGGCAAAACGACCCATTAATAAGAGTTAATACTATAAACAATTTCTATTGTGGAGAATGGTTGGATTTAAGGCAAAACGACCCATTAATAAGAGTTAATACTATAAACAATTTCTATTGTGGAGAATGGTTGGATTTAAGGCAAAACGACCCATTAAATATACAAGATAGAATGTGCTAGTGGTAGTGCTTATATTGGTTAAACTAAAGGAAATTTAAAACATAGATTGCGAGAACACAAAAGTTACATAAGGAATAATAAAATATAAATTTCAGCTTTTGTCGAACATGTAAAAAAACCACCCAACATACAATATTATAGGTAAAAACTTTAGTTTTAGCTCAACCTTGAAGTTTTATATCATTAAATATTAAAGAAACATTAGAAATAATGAAATATTAAAAACAAAAACAAGTATTAAATAGAGATGAAGGACCAGCAAGTTAATACGTTGATAATTGGCGAGATATATTATAAATATTTATTTATTTTTATTACACCAAGGAAATATGTAAATAACAATGAAGTAATGCGATAAGTATAAAATAGTCTTGTAAGTTA
>NW_013669606.1:3680-8046 GCF_000517525.1 Limulus polyphemus
AAATTACTTAGTATTTAATACTTTTACCATAATTATCCAGTCCTTAATGTCCTCACTAAAAATTACTTAGTATTTAATACTTTTACCATAATTATCCAGTCCTTAATGTCCTTAATTAACAACTACTTAATATTTAATATTTTATCACAATTATTATTAATTATTAAACATACACCATTACTAAGAAGATATGTTGATACACAAAAAGAACTTAATACAATATGTTGAACCGTCCAGAAATTAACTTAACAAAGACAAAAATTTTAGGGCCGAAGTATAGACTTGAAGTATAGACATGAGAGTGAAATATAGTGTACGTATTCAGACCTTAACTAAAACATAATCATTGAATTGAAGTAAAAACATGGGAGTGAAATATAGTGTACGTATTTAGACCTTAACTAAAACATAATCATTGATTTGAAGTAGAAACATGGAAGTGAAATATAGTGTACGTATTTAGACCTTGACTAAAGCATAATCATTGACTTGAAGTAAAAACATGGGAGTGAAATATAGTGTACGTATTTAGACTTTAACTAAAACATAATCATTGATTTGAATTAGAAACATGGGAGTGAAATATAGTGTACGTATTTAGACTTTAACTAAAACGTAATCATTGATTTGAAGTAGAAACATGGCAGTGAAATATAGTGTACGTATTTAGACTTTAACTAAAACATAATCATTGATTTGAAGTAGAAACATGGGAGTGAAATATAGTGTACGTATTCAGACCTTAACTAAAACATAATCATTGATTTGAAGTAGAAACATGGGAGTGAAATATAGTGTACGTATTCAGACCTTAACTAAAACATAATCATTGATTTGAAGTAGAAACCTGGGAGTGAAATATAGTTTGCCCCTGAAGAAGAAAAGTCCACCTTTCGAAAGCGTTCGGATTATAGGCTTTTTATTCATTTCTATCAAGACTTCTTGAAACTACGTGTTTTTCTAACATCATGAATATAGTGTACGTATTTAGACCTTAACTAAAACATAACCATTTATACTAATACCTGAATTTACAGAATTGTAACACTTATTATTTTTTGAAAAAAATCTAATATTAATTATCGAATGAGAATTTTGACATTTGAACTTTTTACTTGGTTTGCAGTACACATATTGATACAAGTTAAGTCACACTTTCATGTATAACAGTTGGATTTAAAGCAAGAAGGCCTCAAATAGATGTTATTAGTGTAAACAGTTTCCAATGTGAAGAACAGTTGGATTTGAAGCAAGAAGGCCTCAAATACATGTTATGAGTGTAAACAGTTTCCAATGTGAAGAACAGTTGGATTTAAAGCAATAAAACATCAAATAGGTGTTATTAGTGTAAACAATTTCTAGTGTGAAGAACAGTTGTAATAGACGATGAAACTTCAACTGAATAATGTTTCAGGAATAATTAGGCTTGTTTTTTTCTTAAATTTTTTGAAACTTTGGCACAGCTCAATGAATTACAAGAGTTCGTAAAACAATATTATGAATTTCATAACAAACACCCCGAGACTTCGTTAGTAATCATCATAAAGACATAAATCGTTACTGAGATGTTAATTGTCTGATTCTAATACGTTACTTTGTTCTTTTGTTCTGGTGCATCAATGTCTGATAAGATAACATGAGACTGAAGACCACGACTTTATTAAAACTAGTTTCTCTAATTTTAAATCTTCTGTCACAGGTATGACACTAATTACAGAGATCATGTTTTGCCACGTTACACCAAATGGCTGATGTTCTGACAGTTTACATAGCGAACTGCAGTCACAAAATTGACCCGCTTCTGGCCAGCAGGTGATGCCACAAACAAAGGCAGTTTTTCTTTCAGTCCAATTTGTAGGAATGCCATTGTTGGCTGTTAAAAGACAAAATCCTGTGGGGAACCGAAGATAAGATCCCCAACTATTGTTGTTTGTCAAGTATTCCTTATTTTAATATGTACGCGAACAGCTGTGTTTTACTATTTTTTTATGAACAGAATGAGATGGTCGTTTAGGACGCTGGAAAGTAAAGTTATAAATAACATACAAACACACTTCTCAGGTGTTATAATCCTCTCTAGAGTCAACAGCTTCGTTACAGCAAAACTTTTAATATTTTCTGGCAGATTTTATAACACTAGACTGTAAACTGACCAACGACTTTAATCTGGTACTTCTGGCAGATTTTATAACACTAGGCTGTAAACTGACAGCAACTTTAATCTGGTACTTCTGGTACATTTTATAACACTAGACTGTAAACTGACCAACGACTTTAATCTGGTACTTCTGGCAGATTTTATAACACTAGACTGTAAACTGACAGCAACTTTAATCTGGTACTTCTGGCAGATTTTATAACACTAGACTGTAAACTGACCAACGACTTTAATCTGGTACTTCTGGCAGATTTTATAACACTAGGCTGTAAACTGACAGCAACTTTAATCTGGTACTTCTGGTAGATTTTATAACACTAGACTGTAAACTGACAACAACTTTAATCTAGTACTTCTGGTAGATTTTATAACACTAGACTGTAAACTGACAACAACTTTAATCTGGTACTTCTGGTACATTTTATAACACTAGACTGTAAACTGAAAACAAATTTAATCTGGTACTTCTGGTACATTTTATAACACTAGACTGTAAACTGACAATAACTTTAATCTGGTACTTCTGGTAGATTTTATAACACTAGACTGTAAACTGACAAACGACTTTAATCTGGTAATTGTGTTAGACTTTACTACAATAGACTATAACTGATCAATGACTTTAATCTAGTAATTGTGACATATTTTACAATAATGAACTGTAAAATGACCAATGACTTTAATTTAATATTTCTAGTAGATTTTACAAGAATGAGCTGTAAACTTACCTTTGACTTTAATCTGGTACTTCTGGTTGAGTTTATAACAATTGAACTGTGAATTGACCAGTGACTTTAATCTGTTCGTTCTCGCTTTCTTTAAAACCTTTCTTTGAAAACACTTCGAATAACTCAAGTCTCCAAGTGTGTGATACAGTTCATGAGATTGTTTTATAAACTTATGTCATTCAACAGTGTATCCTATCCCCTCAATTTGTGTGATACACTTCATGAGATTGTTTTATAAACTTATGTCATTCAACAGTGTATCCTATCCCCTCAATTTGTGTGATACACTTTATGATATTGTTTTACAAACTTATGTAATTCAACAGTGTATCCTATCCCCTCAATTTGTGTGATACACTTTATGATATTGTTTTACAGACTTATGTCATTCAACAGTGTATCCTATCCCCTCAATTTGTGTGAAATTGAGGGGATAGGATACACTGTTGAATGATATAAGTCTGTAAAACAATATCATGAAGTGTATGTGTGATACACTTTATGATATTGTTTTACAAATATATGTAATTCAACAGTGTATCCTATCCCCTCAATTTGTGATACACTTTATGATATTGATTTACAAATATATGTAATTCAACAGTGTATCCTATCCCCTCAGTTTGTGTGATACCCTTTATGATATTGTGTTACAAACTTATGTAATTCAACAGTGTATCCTATCCCCTCAATTTGTGTGATACACTTTATGATATTGTTTTACAAACTTATGTAATTTAACGACCAGTGCCAGAGTTTCAAAAAGGATTCAGAAATGCACTTAGTTAAGATAAGCCTAATTATACCTGAAATATTATTCATTTAAAGTTATCGCGTGTATTTCAACTACCAAAATGTTAGTAAAAGAATATGACAAACATGATTAGTTATAACATGTGGAATACCTGTTGTAACTCATCCGGCTATACTTACCCATCTCTACAAAACTGTAAATATATCCGTAGAGACCGCCCAAGTTCAGAGACATTATACAAGCACTGGAGAGATAGAGGCTCAGAGTCTAACAATTCTCGTGTAGATTTAATTAGCGTAGTAACAGTTTCTAAGTTATAATCAGACGCCGGTGAGACGTAAAGTTAACGCCCTTGGTGCAGGCTTACTATCACAGACAAATATAATGGCGTCACACTTGGAAGTCTGATTGGCACCGCAGATCACGTTTTGATCGCGTAATATAGGATCGTTTTATTACCGATGCCTGCCCTTAAATCCTTTATCCTGTCCATACCCATAACTTCTTTATCCTGTCCCGTAACCTTAACTACTTTATCTTGTCCTGTATCTTAACTCCTTTATACTGTGTCGTACCCGTAAAACATTTATACTGTCCAGTACTCTTAACTGCTTTATCATGTCCCATACCCGTAACACCTTTATCCTGTCCATACCCATAACTTCTTTATCCTGTCCCGTAACCTTAACTACTTTATCTTGTCCTGTATCTTAACTCCTTTATACT
>NW_013669606.1:9036-21908 GCF_000517525.1 Limulus polyphemus
CAAACATTAATACTGTCCAATACTCTTAACTGCTTTATCATGTTCCATACCCGTAACACCTTTATCCTGTCCATACTCATAAATTCTTTATCCTGACCCGTAACCTTAACTACTTTATCTTGTCCTGTACCTTAACTCCTTTATAATGTGTCGTACCCGTAAAACATTTCTACTGTTCAGTACTCTTAACTGCTTTATCCTGTTCCATACCCGTAACACCTTTATCCTGTCCCGTACCTTAACTTCTTCATCCTGTCCCGTACCTTAACTTCTTCATCCTGTCCCGTACCTTAACTTCTTCATCTAGTCCCATACCCGTAACACATTTATCCCGTCCCGTACTCTTAACTTCTTCATCCCGTCCCGTACTCTTAACTTCTTCATCCTGTCCCGTACCTTAACTTCTTTATACTGTCCCGTACCCTTGAGTTATTTATACTGTTAAAGGAGTCAAGGGTACGGAACAATACAAAGAAGTCAAGGGTACGGGACAGTATAAATAACTCAAGGGTACGGGACAGTATAAGGAAGTTAAAGGTAAAGGACGGTATAAACGATTTAAGGGTACTGGTGCTATTCCGCACCCTCGACACCCTTATACTGTCCTTTACCCTTGACTCCTTCATACTGTCCAGTACCCTTGACTCTTTAAATTGTCCCGTACTTTTGAGTAACTTATACTGTCTTGTATCCTTGAGACCTCTATCCTGTCCCACACCCTTGACATCTCTATGCTGTCCAATACCCTTGACACTTTTATACTGTCCCGCACCCTTGACTACTTTATACTGTCCAGTACCTTTGACTAGTTTATACTGTCCTGTACCCTAAACTCCTTTATACTGTGCCGTACCCGTAACACATTTATACTGTCCATTACTCTTAACTGCTTTATCCTGTTCCATACCCGTAACACCTTTATCCTGTCCTGTACCCTAAACTCCTTTATCCTGTCCCGTACCTTTGACTTCTTTATCCTTTCCCGTACCCTTGACACCTTTACACTGTTCTGTATCCTTGACTCCTTTATACTGTCCAGTATCCTTGACTCCTTTACACTGTCCAGTACCCTTGACTAGTTTATACTGTCCAGTACCTTTGACTTTTTATACTGTCCTGTACCCTTAACTCCTTTATCCTGTCCCGTACTCTTGACTCCTTCATACTGTCCTGTACCCATGAATAATTTATGCTGTCCCGCACCCTTGACTTCTTTATACTGTCCTGTACCCTTAACTCCTTTATCCTGTCCAATACCCTTGATTAATTTATACTGTCCCGTACCCTTGACACCTTTTACACTGTCCCGTACCCTTGACTAATTTGTACTGTCCAGTACCCTTAACTCGTTTATACTGTCCTTAACCTTTAACTCATTTATACTGTCCCGCACCCTTGACTACTTTATACTGTCCAGTACCTTTGACTCCTTTGTACTGTCCTGTATCCTTAGCTTCTTTATTTTGTCCAGTACCCTTGACTCCTTTATTTTGTCCAGTATCTTTGACACCTTTATATTGTCCTTTACCCTTGACTCGTTAATGCTGTCCCGTACACTTGAAACCTTTATAATTTCCCGTATATTATCATATAATTATTTTAGAAATTGATCTAACGATACAAACAATTTTGGTGTCATTTATATCCTCCTATGCGCAAAAACAAAATGTATTGTGTTTGAAACAATAAACCTTGGCCACTTGTAGCTGTAAATATATCTAATATGTTTGAAAACAATGATTCTTGGTTACTTGTAGTTGTAAATAAATGTATTCGGGTTTGAAAGCAAATATCCTCGATCACTTTTTGCATAAATAGATACATTATGTTTGAGAACAAGGATCCTTGGTCACCTGTAGTTGTAAATAAATGCATTCGTGGTTGAAAACAAAGATCCTTGGTCACTTGTAGCTGTAAATAAATACATTATGTTTGAGAACAAGGATTTTTGGTCACCTGTAGTCGTAAATAAATGCATTCGTGGTTGAAAACATTAACTCTTGATCACTTGTAGCTGTAAATAAATGTATTATGTTTGAGAACAATGATTCTTCGTCACTTGTAACTGTAAATACATGTATTCATGTTTGAAAACAACAAGCCTTGGTCACTTGTAGCTGTAAATAAATGTATTCTGTTTGAAAACATTAACCCTTGGTCACTTGTAGCTGTAAATAAATGTATTCTGTTTGAAAACATTAAACCTTGGTCACTTGTAGCTGTAAATAAATGTATTCTGTTTGAAAACATTAAACCTTGGTCACTTGTAGCTGTAAATAAATGTATTATGTTTGAGAACAATGATTACAAGTGACGAAGACAAGTGACCAAGAGTTAATGTTTTCAAACATAATACATATATTTACAGCTAGCTGTAAATAAATGTATTATGTTTGAGAACAATGATTCTTCGTCACTTGTAACTGTAAATATATGTATTCATATTTGAAAACAACAAGCCTTGGCCACTTGTAACTGTAGTTGGAAACAGTTTTACTCTTTATGGAAATGAAGATCCTATATTATTTGAAATTACGTTCATACTGTTGAAACTTATTATATTTGTAACTACACATAAAACAAAGGAACAATGTAAACATTTCGAAATAAAGTTTAGTCTGTAACTAAACATAAATACAAAGTATAATAAAAACAGTCCAGGACAAAGCATCATTTATAACTAAACATAAACCCAATGTACTATAAAAACAAACCGAAATGTAGCTGAGTCTGTAATTAAACATAAACCCAAGAAATTATAAAAACAACAGAAACAAGGTTTCTTCTAAAACCAAACAGTAAACCAATTAAACGGGAGACACTAGAATTTAAAACAATTATCTAGTGTATATCTTAAAAGTAACAACAGTGTACAGCTTGTGAGATCGTAACAAACTCGGGAAGGCTAATTTTGTTGAAATATTTATTGGTATTTTTGTGTAATAGGTGTATTGTACATGATTCTACTGTTATTGTGTAATAAGTGTATTGTACATGTCTTTACTGTTAGTTTGTACTAAGTGTATTGTACATGTTTTTACTGTTATTGTGTAATAAGTGTATTGTATATGACTCTACTGTTATTGTGTACTAAGTGTATTGTACATGTCTTTACTGTTATTGTGTAATAAGTGTATTGTACATGTCTTTACTGTTATTGTGTAATGAATGTATTGTACATGACTCTACTGTTATTGTGTAATAAGTGTATTGTACATGTCTTTACTGTTATTGTGTACTAAGTGTATTGTATATGACTCTACTGTTACTGTGTAATATGTGTATTGTACATGTCTTTACTGTTATTGTGTACTAAGTGTATTGTATATGACTCTACTGTTATTGTGTAATAAGTGTATTGTACACGTCTTTACTGTTATTGTGTAATAAGTGTATTGTATATGACTCTACTGTTATTGTGTAATAAGTATATTGTATATGACTCTACTGTTATTTTGTAATACGTGTATTGTACATGTCTTTACTGTTATTTTGTACTAAGTGTATTGTACATGTCTTTACTGTTATCGTGTACTAAGTGTATTGTACATGTCTTTACTGTTATGTAAGATTCACAACTTTCTCTGGAGATAGGAACCAAGTCGAAGCATTAAAACAGTTAGTTTCAAACTATCATTTCTGTAGAAATCACCACCAGCTTGGTGGTTCCGATTTGAAATTCTACATAGTGTGTATTTACTCTCTCTCTAACTATCATCATACACAGTGTGTATTTACTCTCTCTCTCTGACTATCATTCTACATAGTGTGTATTTACTCTCTCTCTAACTATCATCATACATAGTGTGTATTTACTCTCTCTCTCTAACTATCATCATACATAGTGTGTATTTACTCTCTCTCTCTAACTATCATTCTACATAGTGTGTATTTACTCTCTCTCTCTAACTATCATTCTACATAGTGTGTATTTACTCTCTCTCTCTGACTATCATTCTACATAGTGTGTATTTACTCTCTCTCTCTGACTATCATTCTACATAGTGTGTATTTACTCTCTCTCTGACTATCATTCTACATAGTGTGTATTTACTCTCTCTCTCTCTCTGATTATCAATTACAAGTTTATATTTTATGTTGTTATGAACAGCTTCTAAACTAGCTCAGATTTAAAGATAACTGATTATTTTATAAAGTTAATTCAGTATTTCCAAGTTACCAGAGCTGAGGAATATCAAAAAAGAATACTCCAAATAATTGAAAAATGTAACGATTAGGATTTTCTGATTCATCAGTTGTGTACTTTCAACTGAAATTAACCTTATTTCTTACCAGGTACACGGTTGTATAAGGAACTCGAATGTCGGGAGGCGAAAAACCATGGATACAATTGATAAGGGTCTCGAGTTAAAAGAAACGGAGATACACTTTGCATAGAAGGCGCTGGGTACGGCGGAGAGGTTTCTTCTTGGGCATTGTAAGTAACCGGCGGTCTGACACTGCTGTAGCCGGGAAACACCGGAGTACTTTCCAAACACGGCGAAACTCTCGCGAAAGAACATACGGGTCTCAGAGGAAGAGCCCGACACGGTGATTCACAAGTAACGGCAGTCGGGGCTCCAGAATCCCCCACCCAACTACAGGGCGAGGACGAGTCCTCACGAATCGGCTCGCATGAAATGTGTTCTATGTCTACGGAAGAATAACTATTCGTTTGAGCAGATTTTCCGTCCCCATCTTTGCCAACCAAGGACTCGATAGAGAAGCGAAGTTTAGGCTTGGCTGACAGAACAGGAGCCATAGCAACGAGCGCAACACACATTCAAACAATCCGATTACAGAACTCACCAATTACGATTAAGCAGCAGTATGAGAAATACTTCCCTGTACAAACAGACGAAAACATTAATTAAGTTTGGTGTGATTGGAATATCTATTTCCAGCATTTATCTTGCTCAAACCGTAAAAAAAATATCTCAGGATAACAATTCAAAAATGTACACCAAACCCACATCCGTGGCTTTACGATATATTTCAAGAGGGTCCGACACCAGACCCGTTAGGTGGAGCTGTGGAACCATGCGAAGTTGTGCTCGTGTTCTTTTCGCAGGTACACAGCACAGTAGCGACATCTCGCGTTAAGTTCCCATTCCTAAACCACAGCTAAAGGTTAGCGTCAAAGTTTTTAATCCGAGAAAGTGTTGAAGTATGTAGGTGAGCGGCAGCAATGAAAAAAGCAATATTAGCTATGCATCACCATACAGTAGGCACGAACAATAGTTACTTGTTTAGGGTGAAAACAAATGTAGTGGAGACATCATACAACAGTTTAAGTACGAATCAATGTTGTTCGTTAGGAAAGCAATAGGTGTTTTACAATAATATTGTAGTGGATAAACTATGCAACATTGTACGTACGAATCAATGTTGTTCGTTAGGGTAACAACAGATGTTTCACAATAATATTGTAGTGGATAAACTATGCAACATTGTACGTACGAATCAATGTTGTTCGCTAGGGTAACAACAGATGTTTCACAATAATATTGTAGTGGAGAAACTATGCAACATTGTACGTACGAATCAGTGTTGTTCGTTAGGGTAACAGATGCTTCACAATAATATTGTAGTGGAGAAACTATGCAACATTGTACGTACGAATCAGTGTTGTTCGTTAGGGTAACAGATGCTTTACAATAATATAGTAGTGGAGAAACTATGCAACATTGTACGTACGAATCAGTGTTGTTCGTTAGGGTAACAGATGCCTTACAATAATATAGTAGTGGAAATATTATACAACACATCTTGTATCGAGTGACAAAGTAGTGAGAGACTACAAGTGAAGCTGTATAACAATACGGTAGTGGTGATTCTATACAACAAATGTTGTGTTCCATAAACATTGGATTACAGATACCATACAACACATGGTGTGTTACGTTAGGCCTAGCCTGGCCTGATGGTTAGGGCGTTCGACTCGCGATCTCCCTGCCGCGTGTTCGAATCCTCGACACTCAACATCCTTGTCCGTTGGGATTGTAGTCAGAGCCAATCTCACGAGTACAAGTTATCCTTTTAGGTAATTAAAAGTACCCGACCACGATATGAGATGGGGTTAAGGTCGAACAAAGAATTATAATACGTTATGTTATATTAACATGGTAGTATAGATATCATACAACAGATGCTGTGTTACATTAACATGGTAGTACAGACAGCATAAAACAGATGTTGTGTTACATTAACATGGTAGTATAGATAGCATAAAACAGATGCTGTGTTACATTAACATGGTAGTATATATAGCATAAAACAGATGTTATGTTACATTAACATGGTAGTATATATAGCATAAAACAGATGTTATGTTACATTAACACGATAGTATAGATACCATATTACAGATGCTGCGTTACATGAACACGATACTATAGATACCATACGACATATGTTGTGTTACATTAACATGGTAGTATAGATACAATGTAACAGATGCTGCGTTACATGAACACGGTACTATAGATACCATACAACATATGTTGTGCTACATTAACACGATAGTATAGATCTTGAAAATAACTCATGTAACGTATATGTTTCGCAAAGGTTAGTAACTCATTTAACGCATATAATATGTTGTAGTTTGGACTAGTGTCACCTACAGGATTATTTGTAGGTTTCCTCTAGTTAATTACAGCGTTACTTTTCTTGAAAAAATAAATAGAAATTTCATATCTCTAACAATAATTAATAAATATTCTGTTATAAGCTGTGTGGATAACTAATAGATCGTAAAGATAACTATCCAAGAGGTGCTCAGTTAGAAACGACGCCCTCTATGTGTGTGAATGACATGAGTTTATGATAATACCATATTATTGAAGAGAAAATGCACGTTTTGGGACATTTGGAACATCGTCATTACATATTATTTTGTTCTTACATAAATACTAGAACAATGAAACTCTTCTGTTAAAACTAGTGCTATTGTCATTACAATATTTCACAATTAGATACTTTTATTGTTGTTATTTAGCCCATTGCGTGCTCGATAAGTTACTCAGATTAATGCTACTACTGTCACTCTTATTATAAACGTCTGGCATAACCGGTTGATTAGGGTACGCGAGTCGGATTTTGCTGGTTGCAGGATCGTATCCTATAACCGAAAATAGTCGCCCTTTCAGTCGTAGGACCGTTTAATTGTGACGATCCATCCCATTATTTGTTTATAAAGAGTAGCCCAAAAGTTGGCGATCGGTAATGTTGAATAACTACTTTCCCTCTAGAGTTTAGTCGATAGCTTCAACATTAGAGACGGCTAACGGAGGTAATACTCTAATGCTAAATCCAACAAACTTACTATAAAAACGAGAGAGGCTCACTAATTGAAATACATACAATAAGAGTCTATAAACTTAATAAACTAACAGTCAATAAACTTAATAAACTAAGAGTCTATAAACGTAATAAACTAAGAGTCAATAAGCTTACTAAACTAAGAGTCAATAAGCTTACTAAACTAAGATTCAATAAACTAATAGTCAATAAGCTTACTAAACTAAGATTCAATAAACTAATAGTCAATTAGCTTACTAAACTAAGAGCCAATAAACTTAAAAAATAAGAGTCAATAAACTTAATAAACTAAGAGTCAATAAACTTAATAAACTAAGAGTCAATAAGTTTACTAAACTAATAGTCAATAAGCTTACTAAACAAAGAGTCAATAAACTAATAGTCAATAAGGTTACTAAACTAAGAGTCGATAAACTAATAGTCAATAAGCTTACTAAACTAAGAGTCAATAAACTAATAGTCAATAAGCTTACTAAACTAAGAGTCAATAAACTTAATAAACTAAGGGTCAATAAACTTAATAAACTAATAGTCAATAAGGTTACTAAACTAAGAGTCAATAAACTAATAGTCAATTAGCTTACTAAACTAAGAGTCAATAAACTTAATAAACTAATAGTCAATAAGCTTACAAAACTAAGAGTCAATAAGCTTACTGAACTATGAGTCAATAAACTTAATAAACTATGAGTCAATAAACTTAAGAAAATAAGAGTCAATAAACTTAATAGTCAATAAGGTTACTAAACTAAGAGTCAATAAACTAATAGTCAATTAGCTTACTAAACTAAGAGTCATTAAACTTAATAAACTAATAGTCAATAAGCTTACAAAACTAAGAGTCAATAAGCTTACTAAACTATGAGTCAATAAACTTAATAAACTAAGAGTCAATAAACTTAAGAAAATAAGAGTCAATAAACTTAATAAACTAAGAGTCAATAAACTTAATAAACAAAAACAACAAAATTACAGCTAGTTATTGATCGTTTTCTCACCTAACCTCAAACCATGGCTTTCCATGGAAACAGTTAAAACAAAGCAACTAATATTACATAGAATACTACATCCAAGAGTATTGTGTTCTGGTTTTCATTTATTTAGAGTTTGCACCACTTTTTTACAAATATAGTTACATATACGGTTTTTGGGAGGCAGAATAAAATAAGTACCCAAAACTAGTACAGTTGTAGCCTAAAATCAAGGTGCGCGTGCATCTTTAAGATGCAACTTATCAAATCATCATTTGTTGAAGAGTTTAGGTAAATATGTACGAATAATCCAGTAACATAATTACATCCGGGACGACTCCTGTTCAGACTAAGACTAACATGCTTAAGCCAGACTACAGAGAGTAGAGTATTGTGAACCATACTCAAAGAGTTGAGTGAATCACTCATTTTCTATGAAAAATATTTAAGACATCCAAACAGCAATTAGTGGGTTTTGATTGTATTGGACTCACTAGCTTAAAAAAAAAGTGTCCAATAGAGTTTATGATATCTGTGTTGTTTTAGTCAATTCTAAAATTAGACTTCATCAGAAACAGTATACACAAGTAGTGGACAACTTATAGTCTACAAGCAAAAGGACCCGTCCCAGTGATGAGAAAGTTGAAGTCAATTTAGTAAAAGTACCCGTCTCCAGTGACGGGAAAAGTTGAAGTTAACCTATCAATTTTATTTATTTCATGGAATTTAAAAAGGTCAATTGTGTTGCTCTCTTGGTTTCACTCGGAGCCAAAGCTCTGAGGTACTTATACCGCCCACCGCAAAAAGTAATTGTTGAACATTTCAGTCATGTTAAGAGCCACTCAACAATAACATACGGTAAATTAAAATTTTTATTCTTTAAGTTACGTCACATTTTGAAATGTGTATAACAGTGTAATTAATTCCTAACAATTTACTGTAGAATATCCTGCTTGTGCAATATAATTTGGCACCAACATTATTCATGCCAGTTTTCCTATCATTTGAAAAATGAATGTTGAGCTTTGCCTGCGTGCACAGCTTTTCAAACGGGAGACAGACACCACGGTTCGCAATGTATATATAAGATTATATTTCTCAGTTCGTGTTTTAAGCAGGTAATAATGTACATTATTATGTACAAGATTAGAAACATCAAATATAAAGTTTAAGTTTACATTCTCTGAAACAAAATTTAGAAAGTTTAAGTTCCAAGACCATTACATACTTTTTATAACATTGAATTAATCTTAGTTGAGTTATATTACTCCCGCTTGAACGAACGTGAACACGAAGCACAACGTTCAATAACACGAAGCACAACGTTCAATAACACGAAGCACAACGTTCAATAACAGGAAGTACAACGTTCAACAACACGAAGCACAACGTTCTGTCACACGAAGCACCTGTCACATAAAGCACAACTCTCAGTCACATGAAGTACAACCTTCAGTCAGACTGAAGGTTGTACTTCGTGTTGTTGAACGTTGTGCTTCATGCGATTCTATGTTTAACCCAAATTGTAATTGTTCATATCATTAGTCTGGCCAGTTCGTGGGTTATCCTAACCACATTTGCCCATGTTGGTCTGCTCGTAGTGCCAAAGCCTTGTGATTGAAGGAAACAAGGTGTAGGTTTCTCTAAATATACCGACTCTGTTATGACAGACCAAACCTAAATATCCGGATGTTAAGTGGATTTGTAACAGACAGGTATAAGATTTTAACGAGGGTTACCGAAACGCAACTTTGAATGGTACATAAATCTCACCACCAGGCGAGATCCATCATTTCCTGGGATATTCTTTATGGGGAAACTTCACGACAAGCTGTGCACATCATTTGTCGTTACGTAAGGCACGCGATTTCACTAGAGTGTCATGTGGGATAATCCCAGTTACCAAATCTATAGTGCAAATACAACCAGGAGAAAACTTTCCTTCCAACATCTACAGTCTTTGTGTAAGATTTGCTATGGTAATCAGAATATACGTGTAAATTTTTCCTGTCATACGGAGCATGCGTAAAGCGCTTATTTTCTTTAGTTTAGAAAAATGTGTTCACTACAGAAATTTGAAGTTGTTATTTTTTAAATACATGCTACCAGTCTGTATTCAGGATTTAATCATATCGTAACGTATTAACCCTTAATTTAGGTCTTAGTATTTTTCATAAAAAACGTGATATAAAAAACTCTGGGAAATTATTTATTTAATTTTTATTTTTGGTAATATATCACTCTTTGCTATGGTAATTACAAGTGTAGAAAGTTTAAAGTTAACAGTTTTTCTGTAAGAATTCAGGCCTCTATCTAAATATTAAATTAATTCCTATATTCAAAAATTTAGTTTAAAAGAGAAAATAGAGCCTCAAGACTTAACATTAGCCTCAGATAGAATTCAAATAGTGAGGTTTACACCATTCTTGCTTTAACTTTACTGTTGTAAACAATATTGGTTAAAATGTTTAATATACTTATGTTTAGTGTCTTTTTATCTTTTTATTATTGAATATTTTTATTATGCGGATTATTTTGCATTGTTAGCTTATTCTTTGAATTAGAACTAATATAAATATCCTAAGTTAACTGAACCTCATGATATTTTTATTACCGGGATTACGGCCGAAAACGTCGCTAACAGTGAGTGTACCAAACTAATGAATCAATGCATTCTAATCGCTATACGTAAGAGCGATATATTAAATTAGCTATACTTATTATTTGGTTAATTTTTTAGCTCTGATCTATGCAAACAGGTAATAACAGTTAAAATAAGATCCCAGTCCTCTGTGAACAACTTTAAACCGACACCTGTATTCAAGACCAATTTTAAAAATACAACTTTATAGTTGCAGTCCGAATTCTGCGCATGCGTGTGTCTGATGTCTACGTCCGTGTCTGTTTCTTACTTACGGAATGAGTTGCAACGATGATTTCTTCGGAGGTGTGCAGAAGAGAGCTTTTTATTTCTTAAGACACCATCTTTACAGATGCATGAATTTATTGTTTACGTTACTTTTTCCATGAAAAGAAATCTGCGCACGTGAGTGTCTAACTGAAAATGCTATAAAGTTTGGGAATATCTTTCAAACAGGAGGAAAAGACTCTTTGAAGACAACAGATGTGTGTTATGTGATATAATTTTATATATTTTGTGTGTTTATGATGTACAAGTATAAAACACATATAATTAGTATTGAACTTGGCTTAATTCTAGCCTAATGTACACACGAAGTAGCCGGGGCTGTATTCCATTTAATACACATACATCAGAATATAATTATATGTCATGGTAGTTTTCCCTCTTATTTTCTATTAGCTTGTATTATAATTTATTATGTTGTGTAAGCTATGTTTTTCATTCCATAAAAATAAAGAACAAATAAAGATAAAGATTTAACTATAAACGTAAGAAAACATGTTCCTAAGGTTTAATCGGCTTCATTCTTGGCTACATGCCCAATAAACAAGGATAAATAGGAACAAAACAGAAAAGTCAGTAATAACTATGATTACTATAGTTATAATAATTCATATAAACAAAGCAGTTACACCGGAGCTGCTTCTGAAATATATCACGCCGTTTCTTTAGCATCATTTGTTTTTCTTAGTGTAACAATGTGATAATTCAGTCTCAGAAACTAACAACAGCACAATCTTACCTATAGGGTTATCTAGAATTGCAGAGAAAAACCAGACCTTACAAATAACAACAGCACAGTCTTACTTATAGGGTTATCTAGAATTGCAGAGAAAACCAAACCTTACAAATAACAACAGCACAGTCTTACTTATAGGGTTATCTAGAATTGCAGAGAAAACCAGACCTTACAAATAACAACAGCACAGTCGCACTTGTAAGGATCATAGTTTATTTTGTAGTTATAATCAACCATAGTTTAACTTTCTTTTTTTTACGATGAATAGGATAAAAGGTCAATTATTATATATAGCCCTGAGTACTGTAGTTTCTAGATAACCCTATAGGTAAGACTGTGTTGTTGTTAGTTTGCAAGGTCTGGTTTTTCTCTGTACTTCTAGATAACCATAGATAAGACTGTGCTGTTGTTATTTGTAAGATCTGGTTTTCTCTGTAATTCTAAATAACCCTATAGGTGAGACTGTGCTGTTGTTATTTGTAAGGTCTGGTGTTCTCTGTACTTCTAAATAACCTTATAGGTAAGACTGAGGTGTTGGGAGTTTGTAAGGTCTGGTTTTCTCTGTACTTCTAAATAACCCTATAGGTGATAATCAACCAGGGTTTATTTTGCACTTGTAAAGATCAAAGTTTATTTCCGAGTGCAAAAATAAACTCTAGTTGATTGCTAGTACAAAATAAACTCTGATCTTTACTAGTGCAAAATAAACTCTTATTTTTATAGATACAAAATAAACTCTGATCTTTACTAGAGCAAAATAAACTCTTATTTTTATAGATACAAAATAAACTCTGATCTTTACTAGAGCAAAATAAACTTTTATTTTTATAAATACAAAATAAACTTTGATCTTTACTAGTGCAAAATAAACTCTTATTTTTATAGATACAAAATAAACTCTTATTTTTATAAATAC
>NW_013669606.1:22589-29222 GCF_000517525.1 Limulus polyphemus
CCAGTGCAAAAATAAACTCTAGTTGATTGCTAGTACAAAGTAAACTCTGATCTTTACTAGTGCAAAATAAACTCTTATTTTTATAAATACAAAATAAACTTTGATCTTTACTAGTGCAAAATCAATTCTGTTTGGTTACAAGTGCGAAATAAACTTTGATTTATACAAGCGCAATAGAACCTTTGGTCCTTACAAATGCAAAAATATACCCTAGTTGATTAAAAGTGCAAAATATACTCTGGTCGATTAATTCAAACATCCAAACTATCGTTGTTGTTTATTAATTTACTACTATTAGTCAAATAAAGCACAAGTTGTCATAATATATATAGATGTAAATAGCAGTATGCATTGTTGTTTGGTCTGGTGTTTGTTGTAGAGCTCCTAGTGATATAACTACATATATAGATATTCAAATAAACTGGTGTTATTGTTTTAATGAAGGAACAAGTTTCCCTTGTCTTTATTAACTAAATCAGTCTTACACACACACATATAACCGGATTTTTGCAATAATGACTTTGTACTATGAGAGTTTAATACATACTAAACTCTAATGTATTCACCTGTATTACATATTTCCCACCTGAAGTCTGTTATTCTACAAATTTCCCACCTGAAGTCTGTTGTTATTTTACAAATTTCTCACCTGAAGTCTGTTATCTTACAAAGTTCCCACTTGAAGTCTGTTATCTTACAAAGTTCCCACTTGAAGTCTGTTATCTTACAAATTTCTCACCTGAAGTCTGTTATCTTACAAATTTCCCACCTGAAGTCTGTTATCTTACAAAGTTCCCACGTGAAGTCTGTTATCTTACAAAGTTCCCACTTGAAGTCTGTTATCTTACAAAATTCCCACTTGAAGTCTGTTATCTTACAAATTTCTCACCTGAAGTCTGTTATCTTACAAATTTCACACCTGGAGTCTGTTATCTTACAAAGTTTCCACGTGAAGACTGTTATTTTACAAGTTTCTCACGTGAAGTCTGTTTTACAAAATTCCCACCTGAAGTCTGTTATCTTACAAAATTCCCACCTGAAGTCTGTTATCTTACAAAGTGCCCACGTGAAGTCTGTTATTTTACAAATTTCTCACGTGAAGTCTGTTATCTTACAAATTTCCCACCTGAAGTCTGTTATCTTACAAAGTTCCCACGTGAAGTCTGTTATTTTACAAGTTTCTCACGTGAAGTCTGTTTTACAAATTTCTCACCTGAAGTCTGTTATCTTACAAAATTCCCATCCTATTGCCATTATTCATCTTTCAACTAAATACAATAGAGGTGATGTACATTTACAAGTTGGATTTTTTTAACTACATCATCATGTAAAATCACCTAACTGGCACATCGGAAGTATACATCCTAAAACAAAATAACTTCAGAAACCCAGACAACTTATTCCATAAATAGCTAACGCTTTCAGTTATTTAGGTCTTTTTCAGTACTTATCTATACGTTCAGTCTCACGTTATTATAGGTACTTAAGTACATGTTAAAAGTAGTATTAGCATTGGCAGTGTTTCTATGGTTATAAGTTGTTGTAAATGTTCTGATTTTGTGAAGGTGTTTTCCATGTCATTTGTGCTATTGAAATATAATGCAAGTCCAACCGCTTGTAGCGCCGCGATCGCGCCGATAACAGAAGTGGCTTAGACGTAGCGGGGAGTGACACATGTTAGTAACTTTACGATCTTCGGGTAAAGTCAGAGGATATTCAGATCATACTGTGCCAGATGTAAGTGAGGAAGAGAACGCAATTAAAAACATTAAAATTGTTTATATTCCGTGTTTTAAGACTTCATTAGTTACCCATAAAAACAAGAGACATATATTGGGTCACGTGATAAGGCTTTCAACTAGGAGTCCAAGCCAAGTCACCAGTGGCGCTAACCGACCTGTGTAAAAAGCAGGGCTCACCATCTTTAACTTCTTATTTAAAAACCGGATCGGGTCAGAGGCTATCAGTATTCTTCCCGTCAGTATATAACAACTGGTGATGGAGTTAAATAAAACGAAATTTGTATTCACATCTTTAATATTTTCCGGTGTTTTGTTGTTGTTTTTTATGATGACGAGACAAATGATGGAGTGAAAGAATATGAAACTTGTATCTTCAAGACTTTCTGGTGTTTAGTTGTTTTATATGGTGAGGAGACAGAGTGATAGAGTTAAAGACAATTACACTTGTATTCACTGCTTTTCGTCTCCAATCCCACGTGTTTCGAATTTTTAATATACATAGTAACATGACTGGAACTCAAACCCGTACATTTAATTACACGATAATTTATTTATGTCGCCAAAAATTATATTTAGTTGGCATGCTACAGATTTAGTCCATTTGTCTGTGACGCCTATCACACTAATTAGATACTTAAATAAAAAAGCTACTTCATGATAAAATCAATATACAAGAAGAATAAAACAAATGGACAACGTTATACCGCATGAGTTTGTATTTAAAATAAAACATTCAAATTTATTAACCAAAGTGAAAATCATATTTTTTGTTCAAAAAATCTGCACATCATCAACTGACAACTTAAATAAAAACAACAACAGCAACAACTACGTTCAAAGTTTGCTGTATAACAATATAAACACATCACAGAAATACTTCGTCTGTTGTAAGCGATCTTGCCTGATGGAATTTTGCGAAAAGCCTCGTCGGCAGCGGAATACAAGAAAATGGGTAAAGTATGGCTGAAATGCTTATATAATCTTCTTAAGATTAAAATTATAATTAATTTTATATGTATAGTGTTTTGAGTTGTATTTTATATTCACCGTAGTGAAACTATATCTAAATGGAATTTGAAGGATACGTAGCGTTGGTATTACCAACTCATCCTACTGCATTATTTAACAGAGAAACTATTTAAAATACTGAAACATTACTGTTGAATTACTTGGTAAGCGATACTTTTGATAGGAAGTAGCAGATAGTAGGTTGCCTTTTTAGGTTTCTGTTTTGTTTTTAAACTTCGCGCAAAGCTACACGAGGGCTTTCTGCGCAAGTCCCTAATTTACCAGTGAAAGGTTAGAGGGGCGGCAACTATTCATCACCACCCACCGCCAACTCTTGGGTTACTCCTTTACCAACGAATGGTGGGAGTGACCGTTACATTAAAACGTCCCCACGGCTGAAAGGGCGAGCATGTTTGGTGGAACGGTGGTCTTGTAAGGATGGCTTCGCGTTTTGGACTCTTAGTCGAATGGTTACGACTTGAGGCTGGTGTGTCCTTGAGCAATGTACTTTATCCCAATTGTCCCTATCTACCCAAATGTTAGCTGAGGGTTAACCTGCGATGGACTATCATCCCGTTCGGAAAGAATACGTCATCATTCTCATCCTATGTACCAGATTAGACGAAAAGCAGCACCGGATCTTACGCGCCATTTCGGCATCGCAAGAATTTGATCTTGACTTTGAAGACTCGATGCGCTCACCTGCGAGGAACCACTTTAATAAGTAAGTGTTCGACGAGTTGGGTATTGCATTTCTCAAAAGCTACTCCATGGTTAACTGCACTAGCTGTCCCTAATTCTGAACTGACACACAAGAGGGAAGACGGCTAGTCAACAGCATCTATTGCGAACTCTTGAACAACTTTAATCAAACAGTGAGTTCCATTTTGTGGCAACGAGCCCCGAACCACATACCCTCGGTTTGTAGTCCGTCACAGCTCCAGTGGACTCACAAGGATACAACAGTATCACGGAGAAATTCGAGTCCACCATCCTAGTTATGACATCAAACCTACAATATTCCTTTTCTGATAACTTCAAACGCTTGTGCGTAGTTGCTGGATTAAATATACATGTACGTTATTTGTTCCTCAGAAATGCTTATCATTCGTTGTATACAAGGGATTGTCACTTATTTCTGCATTTGAGAATATTGATACTACTGCCATCTGTCGGTTCCATTACAAATGCTTCTGTGAGTCTTTAGCTTGAACAAAATCGATAAATTGGCTGGAGGAAGGACGTAAAGGGGCTGTACTTCAGTTAACTTCTGGGCGTGGCTTAAATCCTGTTTTATACGTGAAAACGGGAGTGTCACTCCCGAGCTGTCACTACATTTTACAACATTTCTAACGTCCAATAAATGTTTTCGGTGTCCTATACTAGGCCTAGTTTACATGTGTTTTTGGATACATGTAATACGTTTTTCTGAATATTTTGAAGAATCTAGCCTCGGGTCTACTTTGTATGGGTAGAACCTTCCTTATGAGTTCGTTCAGTTTAAAGTACATAGTCTTGAACTGGAATATATTAATACGTAAATGTCTATTTTTTTCTCCAAGATGTTGAGTGGCTCTTGTCGCCTTTCCTGTACACTTGTTTTATTCTCTATAAATGTTTTTCTGTTTTGTTCATGATATATGCACACACACACTCAGTGGCTCAGCTGGAAGTCTGTTGGATTACGACGCTAAGATCGGGTTTCGATACTCGTGGTGAGCACTGTACAGTTTGTTTGTTTGTCGTTTTTTTTTATTTCGCGCAAAGCTACACGAGGGCTATCTGCGCTAGTCGTCCTTAATTTAGCAGTGTAAGACTAGAGGGAAGGCAGCTAGTCATCGCCACCCACCGCCTACTCTTGGGCTACTCTTTTATCAATGAATAGTGGGCTTGACTGTCACATAATAACGCCCCCACGGCTGAAAGATCGAAAATGTTTGGTGGGACGGAGATTCGAACCCGCGACCCGCAGATTCCGAGTTGAGCGTCCTAACCACCTGGCCATGCCGGGCCCACTGTACAGATAGCCCATTGTGTAGTTTAGTGCTTATCAGCAACCAATATTCATAATATAATACATCTAGTATCGTTTCTAATTGTATTTTTAAAATAATATATAAGATTTAACACTTAGTTAAGCAGATAAGTTTTGTCTTATTTCAAAATTTCCTGAGGTGGAAAATAAAGAAAAGCTATTACCTATAGAACAGTAGTTTCATAGAAACGAGATATTTATAACCAAGAAACAATATGAGTATTCATGTTAGGATAATAAAGAATCCTTTCGTGCTAATTTAGCAAACGTTAAAAAAAAGAAGCGAAACTGGGCTTTTTGTAACTGTTTCTATTATTGGGCTGATTATTTTGGATTATTCGGCAAAAAGAATAATGCAATATTCAGTCCACTTAAGGATAAAAAAACGCTTTATTTCTTTGATCATTAGATAGGCCTAATCACACAGTATAGGCTAATAATTCTCTTACTTCCTAATTCTCTTGCATCTCAGTTCCTGCAACGAAATCAAGTTCAATAACATAATATCAGTCTCAGTGTAACTTACCAATATACTTAATAATCAATAATCATTTACCTTAGCCAAATTCACATTTTATACTGCTCAAACTCTCCTAACACTATGGAGAAAATATCAGACGCTTAACTCCCTAATCATGTGACGTCAAACCTCCCTCTGGCCAAACAAAACTGTAATCTTCTAAATAAGTTCTGACACGGTTTGTCTTCTGTCTCTAAATTATAAACTCTTACAACGTTTATTTTCTATCACTGGGTTAGGAACTCTGACAACGTTTATCTTTTAAAATAAACGTTGTCAGAGTTCATCACCCTAAGATCTATTTCTGGGTGGTGACCTCTGCAAACCTTTATTTTCCAACTTTGGGTGATAAGCTCTGACAACATTTGTTTTCTATATCTGGGTAATAAACTTTGACAACATTTGATTTCTATATCTGGGTGATAAACTTTGACAACGTTTATTTTCTATATCTGGGTGATAAACTTTGACAACGTTTATTTTCTATATCTGGGTGATAAACTTTGACAACGTTTGATTTCTATATCTGGGTGATAAACTTTGACAACGTTTAATTTTTATCTCTGAGCATAACTCTGACAACGTTTATTTTCTACTTCTGGGTGATAAACTCTGACAACGGTTGTTTAATACACCTCATCAGGGAATATTTGTAATCAACAGAAGCAGAAGAGAAAAAAAGGTGATATCTCAGTTTAGACACATTTCTTAACACGTGACTATTTTGTTTGGATTACTGAAATTTCTTGTTGTTCCCAACATACAGATTGTAATGATGAAATCAACGCATTTTGCACAGGTGTAATGGTACAACTTTGCTGGAATTACAATAGATTATACATATGTATGTAAGTATCGTTTATGAAAAACAAAATATATAAAGATTATTTTCAGAATAGTATGTCATTAACAGAAATATTTCTTTTCCTAGTAAAAAGTTCTTTTGAGAATCAGGTATTAGAGATACACATAGAAGAACTATGGCGTCATACTAAGTTCTACTCTGAACTAATAGCTAAGTGACTAAACAGTCCTACTTCCTGCTGGATACGTGTTTCAACTATAAATCTGTTAATTTCCTGTAAAGACAATTTCAACAGACAGACGTGCTAACCATAATTTTCAAGTGACCTCACGACTTTTTGCGAAACGCAGCAAAGCAAAATCTAATAAAATCAACTTCTACTCATTAGTGCCAGGCCAAACACGTTTTGAGGAATGTTTTAGTCGACCTGGAAAGGATGGACACGATAATTCCACTTAATTTGTACTCCTTGCTTATCAACACATGGCCAGGTGGTTAGGGCGCTCGACTCGCAATCTGAGGG
>NW_013669606.1:30192-39242 GCF_000517525.1 Limulus polyphemus
GCTAAATTAGGAACGGCTAGCGCAGATAGCTCTCGTGTAGCTCTGCGCGAAATTCAAAAACAAACAAGCTTATCAACACTTCATTGTTTAAAGGTCTTATTATCAACTACTAAATGTTATAAAAGAAGAGAAACCAAGAAAGCATGGTATATAAAAGTTGAAAACAAAACAGAAAGTAACTTATGGAAAATGATCATTTAATTCCTACTACCAGAAATCTGGTATCCAAAAGACAAGACAAAGTAATACGATGGACGCCTTTTCAAAGTCATCATTTAATGTCGGTGATTCTCTACGTACATTATTAGTATCTTCTCTCCATTACAAGTTAGTTTCAATCTGCTTTAAAACATATTATTGGTGCAATAAACGGCACACGACCTGGTCGTTAGGGGGCGATCGACTCGCATTCTGCGGGTCGCTGGTTCGAAACTCCTCTCCGAACACGACTGTCCTTTCAACTTCGGAGACGTTATAATGTGATGGTCAATCCCACTTTTCGTTAATAAAAAGTAGCCCAAGAGTTGGCGGTTGGTGGTATTGACTAGCTGCAAATCCCTGTAATTATGTTAGTCTGAGTCAAAGTATAGATTTTGTTTTTAATTTTAAGTAACTCGTAGCATTAAAACTGTCTATATCTAGCTAGATTACGTACATATCGATCCCTAGTTGTCTTTATAAAATTATTACTATTTTTTTGTTATACTCTTTTGTTTCCTATTTATTAGCGACATCTTTGTGCGCTAGCAATACTAAACGTCGGGCGCGCTCATACCCGATTCAATTTTATTACTCATCAGGATCTCTACCAACCTACCCTCAAATCTAATTATAATCCCACAGTAGTGCATCGTCCGTTTTATATATGTATATATATTAGTATCCTTTTCGGTACAAGAAAGGAATAATTGGGACCCCAGACGAAAGAGTTCTGTGAAAGAATTAGATAAGGTTCGTTATTTTTCTGTACACTTGTCTGGAAAAGCCATTTACTTTTGTATTTAGATAAAAATTGGTTGAAATGGTGAAATTTTAATTCACTACATAAACACGTATATAGCGATTTAGATGGCTTTATAAATACAATAAACTTTAGTTTTGTTCAGCCAATACTGTGAACTAGTCATTGTTAATATTCAGACATTGTAAAGGTGGTTTTAAACGGGCGATTTTTATGGCCGGCATTTTGTTTTATCATGATCCCTACTATTAAATAGTACCGTATTTAATGATTATGATGCATTGTTTCATCAGTTGGGAATCATTGCTGTTAGCAATATTTCCGCACCTCCAGTTGTCCCCACAAGAGGGTCGCTCTGCGAGACTGCCATACAAATTTGAAGGTTACCCCTTAATGGAAAACTACGGTTTCCTTTTTTTTATGGTTCGTATGAAACCCCATAAACAACTACCAATAGTTCCAGAGATTGTTGTGTCTGTTATAAAACCAATTCTGCCTAACAAGTCAAACTAAAACATATTTATAAAGTGTCCGAGCGTGCTTTTTCTGACTTTTTAAAGCAATTACTTCCGATTGGTGCCAATGGTTCCCTTTCTTTATTTCGACAACTGGAGTAATTTAGTACATAGAATAAAAAAATATACTATATTCTATCACAAAAATACACATATAAATACTGTATATATTCTATCACAAAATACACATATAAATACTGTATCTTCTGGCACAAAAATACACATATAAATACTGTATATATTCTATCACAAATTACACATATAAATACTGTATCTTCTAGCACAAAAATACACATATAAATACTGTATATTCTAGCACAAAACACACATATAAATACTGTATATATTCTATCACAAAATACACATATAAATACTGTATCTTCTAGCACAAAAATACACATATAAATACTGTATATTCTATCACAAAATACACATATAAATTCTGTATATTCTAGCACAATAATACACATATAAATACGTTATATTTTAATACAAGAAACGTATAAATACGTTATATTTTAGCACAAAAAATGACTAGAAATGCATTTATATAGTATTATTGAGATTTCGGTAGGAAAAATATATTTAACAGCGAGGGTACGTAAATGAAGAAACATTGAGTTCATAATTTTAATAATTAAAATTGTAAGAAAAGTATATTTAGTTATCTATACTCAGTACAAGGTCGATTTTGAGTTTTTCCCTAACTAGAAGGCTTGCTTTCACTGGATGTTAATAATTATGTAAATTACTTGTAGCCGCCAATAAAAAACACAAAGAATCAAACTCAAATTATCACAAACGAATAAATATTTTCAAGAAACAGAAGGTATATTTGTAAATGTAATTATGATACCAAGATAAACTTCAACGTAAAACATACGTTCTCTCACTGTTTTCTTCGGTCTTTTATTACAGCATTTCGCTCGACTCACAATCTGAGGGTCGCGGGTTCGAATCCGCATCCCACCAAACATGCTCGCCCTTTCAGCCGTGGGGGCGTTATAATGTGACGGTCAATCCCACTATTCGTTGGTAAAAGAGTAGCCCAAGAGTTGGCGGTGGGTGGTGATGACTAGCTGCCTTCCCTCTAGTCTTACACTGCTAAATTAGGAACGGCTAGCGCAGATAGCCCTCGTGTAGCTTTGTGCGAAATTCCAAAAAAAACAATTACAGCATTTTGTTCCGCCAACGTTATTAATTTAAAGAGAAAAGTAAAGAATTTTAAAAAACAATACAGTGTATTGTCAAACTCTAGTCAACGAGTTTTTTATGAATTTCACGAAACAAATATAAGACGTCGAGTGTTTATTGTTCCATTTCTTTCTCATTTATTTATTTATTGATATTAGAAACTATTCAATAAATAACAATAGAACGAAAATGAAATATCTCACTGGTCGAAACTATGTGACATATAAGTGTTATTACCAGATGTCAGATATCTCATGATACTGTAAGAAACACAAGCTTTATAAGGGTTACTATTGGTGTAACGTGACATTTAGTTTCTTGTAAGACACACAAGCTTTATAAAGGTTACTATTAGAAACTAAATGTCACGTTACACTGTAAGAAACACAAGCTTTATAAGGGTTACTATTAGAAACTAAATTTCACGTAACACTGTAAGAAACACAAGCTTTATAAGGGTTACTATTAGAAACTAAATGTCACGTTACACTGTAAGAAACACAAGCTTCATAAGGGTTACTATTAGAAACTAAATGTCACGTTACACTGTAAGAAACACACGCTTTATAAGGGTTACTATTATAAACTAAATGTTACGTAACACTGTAAGAAACACAATCTTTAAAAGGGTTACTATTAGAAACTAAATGTCACGTAACACTGTAAGAAACACACGATTTATAAGCTTTACTAATTGAAACTAGATGTCAAGCAAGATTTAACAAGTCTTAAGCTTTTTTAGCGTTTGAACTAGAAGACATATTTACTATCCTGTGGCGTTACGAGAAGACTCTGTACGTTACTATATTCCAATATTACCCCCAATTATAAGTAAGGGTAAATATTTCTAGCGGAGAAAATAATTAATATTTCGCTGAGATTTTATTTCGCTTATGAAGTCTCATCAGAAATCCATAGAACCAACGACGTCAACAACCCGTCCAAGGTAAGGTTTCGGCTTGAGCATTGCTGTATGTACGTCCCATGACAACGTTAATTTACACGACAGGTTTCACATTTCTTTGCGTCAAACTTTAAAGGTCATCCACATCTGTCTTACTTATCCCGTGACTGCTACAGGTCTTCGTAACAGGTCGATAATGTCTCCCTTGGTGATAGAACTTCAAAACCAGAGACGTTTATGCCTCTAGTGGCATGGGTTTGGTCTTAAATCAGCAACGCTTTGTCGTACATGAGCTATAGGGCTATAATACAGCCCTTTGTAGTGTAAGTTTTATGAGAGTCTAAATCAGGCAAATCTTACGTAGCTTAACGCTCTTTCTTTCACCGTGACTACAATAACTAGACGGTTTTTACATTGCTGATCGACTGTGTTATCAACTCTCTAGGTTCGTTGGACTTTAGAATTTCCAAACTGTTTTAATGGGCAATTGAACGAAAGCCTTAACATAAATACGTAATAAGGACTTCAAGCAAAATTTTCCTTTATTGTAGTTTATTTGTTCTGAAAAAAAAACAAAAGTAAATGAAATTACTCATATAATAATGTTTCTAACAGTTCCAAGTAATAGGGTTCAAACAAAACTATGTGAAATAGAAACCGGTGTAGATTTAAAAACTACGTGAAATATGTTCCATTGAATGACTTCTAAGCTAAAGCTAGATGTTCCATTTATTAGCTTCTCATGTAAAGTTAGATGTTCCATTGAAGGACTTCTGAGTTAAAGCTAAGTGTTCCATTGAATTGCTTCTGAGGTAAAGTTAGATGTCCCACTGAAGGACTTCTAAGATGTACCATTTAAGGACTTCTGAGTTAAAGCCAGTTGTACCATTGAATGACTTCTCAGGTCAAGCTATATGTTCCATTGAATGACTTTTCAGGTCAAGCTAGATGTTCCATTGAAGGACTTCTCAGGTCAAACTAGATGTTCCATTGAAGGACTTGTGAGATAAAACTAGATGTCCCATTCAAAGACTTCTAAGCTAAAGTTAGATGTTTTATTGAATGACTTCTGAACCAAAACTAGATGTCACATTGAAGGACTTCTAAGATATTCCAATGAATGACTTATTAGGTAAAGCTAGATGTTCCATGGAATGGCTTCTGAGGTAAATTTAAATATTCCATTCAAGGAACTTCTGAGTTAAAGCTAGATGTTTCACACAATGGCTTTTGAGATAAAGCTAGACATCCCATTGAACGAATTTTAAGCTAAAGATAAATGTCCCATTGAAGAACTTCTGAGATAAAGCTAGATGTCCCATTGAGGGCCTTCTAAGGTAAAGTTAAATAGCCCATTGAATGTCTTTTGAGGTAAAGCTAAATTTTCCATGAAATGGCTTCTAAGGTAAAGTTACATGTTCCATTGACGGACTTCTGAGATAAAGTTAGATGCTCAATTGAATGGCTTCTGAAGTAAAGCTAGGTGTTCCATTAAATGGCTTCTGAAGTAAAGTTAGTATAAATAGAACAAGAATTAAGAAACTAAAACCAGATGTCCCATTGAAGTGCTTCTAAGGTAAAGCTAGATATCCCATTGAAGGACTTCTAAAGTAAAGTTAGATGTATCATTGAATGACTTCCAAAGGAAATGCTAAATTTCCCATTGAATGACTTCTGAGGTCAAGCTATATGTTCAATTCAAGGACTCCTAAGGTAAACTTAGAGATTCCATTGAAGGACTTCAGAGCAAAGTTAATATAAATACAACAAAAATTAGGACGGTAAAGCTAGATTTTCGATTCAAGTATTTCTATGTTAAAGCCAGATGTTCCATTGAAGGACTTCTCAGTTAAAGGTAAATGTCCCATTGAATGACTACTGCGGTAATGCTAGATGTTTCATTGAATGACTTCTTAGCTAAAACTAGATATCCCATTGAAGGACTACTGAGTTAAAGCTAGAAGTTCCATTGAATGACTTCTGAAGTAAAGCTAGATGTTTCATAGAATAGCTTCTAAGGTAAAGTTAGATGTTCCATTGAAGATCTTCTCAGATAAAGTTAGATGTCCCATTGAAGAACTTCTAAGAAGATCCATTCAAGGACTACTGAGTTAAAGATAGACGTTCTATTGAAGGACTTCCAAAATAAAGTTAGATGTCCCATTGATTGATTTCTGGGGTAAAGCTAGATGTCCCATTGAAGGACGTCTAAGATGTTCCAGTTAAGGACTTCTGAGTTAAAGCCAAATGTTCCATTGAAGAACTTCTAAGGTGTTCCATTCAAGGACTACTGAGTTAGAAATAGACATTCCATTGAATGACTTCCAAGGTAAAGCTAGATGCTCATTGAAATACTTTTATAGTAAAGTTACAAGTTCCATTGAAGGAGAGATAAAGTTAGATGTCCCATTGAAGGACTTCTGGGATAAAACTAGATGTTCCATTGAAATACTTCTAAGCTAAAGTTAGATGTTTTATTGAATGACTTCTGGGGTAAAATTAGATGTTCCATTGAAGGACCCTTACGATATTCCATTAAATGAATTCTGAGTTAAAACTCGATGTTACATTGAAGGATCCTTACGATATTCCATTAAATGACTTCTGAGTTAAAAACTAGATGTTCAATTGATAGGCTTCTGATGTAAAGCTGAGTGTTCCATTGAATGGCTTTTGAGGTAAAGCAAAATGTCCCATTGAAGGACTTCTAAGATGTTCCATTTAAGGACTTCTGAGTTAAAGATAGATGTCCCATTGAATGACTTCTCAGGTCAAACTAGATGTTCCATTGAAGGACTTCTGAGTTAAAGCTAGATACTTCATTGAATGACTTTTAGGCTAAAGCTAAATATTCCATTGAATAGCTTCTGAGGAAAAGTTAGATGTTACATTGAAGGACTTCTAAGATGTTACATTCAAGGACTAATGAAATAAATCTAGATGTTCATTGAAGGACTTCTATGGTAAAGTTAGAAGTTCCGTTGAATGACTTCTGTGGTAAAGTTAGATGTCCCATTGAAGGATGTCTGAGTTAAATCTAGATGCTCCATTGAAAGACTCCAAAACTAAAGTTAGATGTTTCACTGAATGACTTCTGAGCTAAAACTAGATGTCCCATTGAATGATTTATGAGGTAAAGCTACATGTTCCATGAAATGGCTTCTAAGGTGAAGTTATGTGTTCCACTGAAGGACTTGTCAGATAAAGTTAGATGCCCCATTAAATTACTTCTGAGGCAAAGCTAGATATTTCATTAAAGGACTTCAAACGTAAAGTTAGATGTCCCATTGACGGACTACTGAGCTAAAGCTAGATGTTTTATTGAATGACTTCCGAGGTAAAACTAGGTGTTTTATTGAATGACTTCTGAACTGAAGCTAAATGTTCCATTTAAGGACTTCTATGGTAAAGTTATATGCCCCATTAAATTACTTCTGAGGCAAAGCTAGATATTTCATTGAAGGACTTCAAAAGTAAAATTAGATGTTCCATTGACGGACAACTGAGCTAAAGCTAGATGTTTTATTGAATGACTTCCGAGGTAAAACTAGGTGTTTTATTGAATGACTTCTGAGCTGAAGCTAAATGTTCCATTTAAGGACTTCTATGGTAAAGTTATATGTTCCATTGAAGGACTACTGAGTTAACGCTAGATGTTCCATTGAAGGACTTCTAAGGTATAGTTAGATGTCCCATTAAATTATTTCTCAGGTATAGCTTGATGTTCCATTGAAGTACTTTTAAGGTAAAAGTAGATGTCCGATTGAAATACTTCTGAAGTAAAGCTTGATGTTCCATTGAAGTACTTCTCAGTTAAAACTAGATGTCCCATTGAAGTACTTCTAATATGTTTCATTGAAGGACTATTGAGTTTAAAGATAAATGTCCCATTGAAGGACTTCTGAAATAAACTAGATGTAGCATTGAAAAACATCTGAGGTAAGGCTAGATGTTCCACTGAATGACTTCTGAGGTAAATTTAGATATTCCGTTCAAGGGACTTCTGAGTGAAAGCTAGATGTTCCACACACTGACTTTTGAGATAAAGCTAAATTTTCCATGAAATAGCTTCTCAGGTAAAGTTAGATGTTCCACTGAATGGCTTCTGAGGTAAAGTTAGATGTTCCATTGTAAAACATCTGAGTTAAAGGTAGTATAAATAGAACAAAAGTTAAGAAACTAAAGCCAGATGTTCCATTGAAGTGCTTCGAAGGTAAAGTTATATGTTCCATTGAAGTACTTCTGAGGTAAAGCTAGATGTACTAATGAAGGATTTCTTCGCTAAAGCAAAATGTTCCATTGAAGGACTTCTAAGATAACGTTAGATGTTCTATTGAAGGATTTCTTAGCTAAAGCTAGATGTTTGACTGAATGACTTCTGAGCTAAGCCCAGATGTTCCAATGAATTGCTTCAGAGGTAAAGTTAGATGTTCAATTCAAGGAGTCCTGAGGTAAAGTCAGTGGTTCCATTGAAGTACTTCTGAGTTAAAGTTAATATAAGTACAAAAATTAAGAAGGTAAGACTAGATTTTCCATTGAATAGCTTCTAATGTAAAGTTAGATGTTCCATTTAAAGACTTCTATGGTAAAGTTAGATGCTCCACTGAAGGACTTCTCAGATAAAGTTTCATGTCCCATTAAATGACTTCTGAGGTAAAGTTAGATGTTCAATTAGAGGACTCCTGAGGTAAAATTAAATGTTCCCTTGAAGTACTTCTGAGCTAACGCTAGATGTCCCATTGAGTGAGTTCACTTTGAGAACTCCTGATGTTTGTAATTTTTGAATGAAGCAACTGTTAAACATTTTTTTATACTTGACATGGTAAGTAGCATAAGATAAAACTAACTAAAGGTAATCCGTCAAACACCAAACCTAATATGTCAGAATCTCTGTCTTACTCACGAAATAACTAGCTGTTAAAATTCGGAATACCTGTTATCATGTGTTAAACTATGGAATGTCTATTCTCCTAGTTTATACTGTAGAATGTTGTTATCATAGATTAAACTGGGGGAATATTGTTTATCGTAGATTAAGCTGCCGTAAATTAGTTATCCTAGGATAAACTTGGGAATATTGGTTATAATTACACAGGTTAAGCTGAGGGATTTGTTTATCACAGGTCATGCTGAGGAATATCGGATATTATAGGTTAAACTTTGAAATATTGATTATCATAGGTTAAACTGAGGAGTATTGATTATGATAGGTTAAATTGGGGAATATTGATTATCATAGGTTAAACTGAGGAGTATTGGTTGTGATAGGTTAAACTGGGGAATATTGATTATCATAGGTTAAACTGAGGAGTATTGGTTGTGATAGGTTAAACTGGGGAATATTGATTATCATAGGTTAAACTGAGGAGTATTGGTTGTGATAGGTTAAACTGGGGAATATTGATTATCATAGGTTAAACTGAGGAGTATTGGTTGTGATAGGTTAAACTGGGGAATATTGATTATCATAGGTTAA
>NW_013669606.1:40115-47479 GCF_000517525.1 Limulus polyphemus
AAAAAACTACTTGCTTAGCATATTGTTAACAACATAACAAGCTTAAAAAACTACTTGCTTAGCATATTGTTAACTACGTCACGAGCTGAAAGAAAACTTATTTGTTTAGCATGTTATTAATACGTAACAATCTCAAAAAAATTACTTGCTTAGCATATTGTTAACTACGTAGCAAACTAAACAAACTACTTGCTTAGCATATTGTTAACTACGTAGCAAGTTAAAAAACTACTTGCTTAGCATATTGTTAACTACGTATCAAGCTCAAAACAACTACTTGCTTAGCATATTCTTAACTACGTAGCAAGCTAAAAAACTACTTGCTTAGCATATTGTTAACTACGTAGCAAGCTAAAAAACTACTTGTTTAGCATATTGTTAACTACGTAGCAAGCTCAAAACAACTACTTGCTTAGCATATTGTTGTGTGTTTTATAAGAACACTTCTATTGTAATAACAGCAATGTAGTCTGTAACAATACTTCTATTACAATAACATTACTGTGTTTCATTAGTATCTTTATAAAATGGCTCCCCAGTTTTGTAGTTACGCTTTGTTTCCACTCCACCCCTGAAAGTGCCTTTGAAGGATTGTACACACACACACACACACACACACACATACAATACGTATGGAAGTAAGTAGTTGTTTTAAGTACAAAGTCAGCTATCAGCACTTTGTTCATCGAAGGGTATCGAACTCTGAATTTTAACGATGTAACTACGTACACTTATCGCTGACCCATCGCAACTCACACATAAATAGATATGAATTTTAAATTTTTGTTATGAGTTTCTGAAAAATATGTCACACATTTATTTAATTTTGAATATAAACATAACATTTATGAAATTTTGAATATAAACAGATTGTGCTTTCCCAAAAGCGGGGGGGGGGATAGAAATTGTTATTTAATCTCCAATAATATCAGATATTAAGTTTTGTTGTTAGTGTAAAAGTATAAAGACTGTAGAT
Organism: Limulus polyphemus; assembly: GCF_000517525.1. NCBI lineage: Eukaryota > Metazoa > Arthropoda > Merostomata > Xiphosura > Limulidae > Limulus > Limulus polyphemus. The sequence goes on from NW_013669606.1 coordinate 41,092, forward strand.
TAAACGAAACTACAATAGCATAAGGTTGCACTTGAGATTTAGACTAGGTTGAATTCCTTAACGTTTGATATCCAGGCAGGCTAAGGTACATATAACATACGTGTTTTATGAAATGTCACCCACCCTAACTTTCTAAACCACGATTCGGACATTTCCTCTACACGTTACGACCTTTTATTTATTATTTCCAACTTGCACGCTGTGAGAAGGTACGAGTTTTTTTGTTTTGTTTTTTTCCATAAATAATATTCACTGTTAACTTCTCTTCCCGCCACTATTGGACGAACAGTACCTGACTGCTGTCTGTTTATAACGTTCTAAGTTTTCCCAGTCAAAATAAGAACTTTCCAGTGGTTTAGCGGGAAGTATCAAGACATATGATGTAAAACATCGGGTTCCGATACCTGCGGTAGGTAGAGCCTATTATTAAAAGCTTAGTCTAAAAACATTGATGATAAATAATAATACTATTAAAAATTAAGTTGTTGTAATTGCAAACATAACGCTATAGAATCACTTATCGAGCGTGAGAAAACAACAGATCAATATTCACTCCACACCAAGCTAATTTCCACGTAGATAATAATCCCCCTTCTTGAAAGAAAACAAATTATTCTTAGCGTTGAAATTAATACCCAAATTCACACGAGTAACAACTGTAATTTTCTATTCATACATAACACATTCACAGTTTTCGTATATCATAGCTTGTATCAGTGTGTTGTCCCAGCGATAATATAGGACTCTTATTCATGGACGAAGTACTTTACACCGGAAAAGTGGTCAGCAGGTGGTCAACATAACAATGTCGTCCATTATTTTCGTCACCTTAAAATGCAAGAAGATAACAAGCTGCCGAGCTGTAATGACGTTCGGGGTCCGAGTTCATTAAAGGTAACGAAAAACAAAACCACAAGAACAATAAAGGTTCAGTTTAAATTGTTCAAACTACATCAGTTTTAGTCCGTTTGGGTTACGTCAGGTGACGTTAGTGAAGAATGAATTCAGGAAGTACTCCCTGTAGAGAAACTTCCAACCTGTCCACTGTTCTTTGTTTTCGTTCTTGTTGCTCTAAAATATACAGTTTTTACTGTATTATTATAAACACCCTCTTATTGTTTCCAATTTGTTACGTAGGTAACAATATACTAAACAAATTAATTTTCTTTGAGCTTGTTAGATAGTTAAAAATATGCTGAGCGAGTAGTTTCTTTAGTTTGTTACGTAGTTAACAATATGCTAAGCAAGTAATTTCTTTGAGATTGTTACGTATTAATAACATTCTAAACAAATAAGTTTTCTTTCAGCTCGTGACGTAGTTAACAATATGCTAAGCAAGTAAATATTCTTTTAGCTTGTTACACAGCTAACAATGTACTAAGCAAGTGGTTTTAGCTTGTTACCTAGTAAACAAGATGCTAAGCAAGTAGTTTTTTAGCTTGTTACCTAGTTAACAACATGCTAAGCAAATAGTTTTTTGAGCTTGTTACGTAATTAACAATATGGTAAGCAAGTAAATATTCTTTGAGCTTGTTACATAGTTAACAATATGCTAAGCAAGTAGTTTTTTAGCTTGCTACGTAGTCAACAATATGCTAAACAAGTAGTTTTTTTAGCTTGCTACGTAGTCTGTAACAATACTTCTATTGTGATAATAGAACAACTGTATTTTATAAGAACACTTGTATTGTAATAACAGCAATGTAAGCTGTAACAATACTTCTATTGTGATAATAGAACTGTGTTTTATAAAAACACTTCTATTGTAATAACAGCAATGTCGTCTGTAACAATACTTCTATTGTTATAATAGAACTGTGTTTTATAAGGACACTTGTATTGTAATAACAGCAATGTAGTCTGTAACAATACTTCTATTGTGATAATAGAACTGTTTTATAAGAACACTTCTATTGTAATAACAGCAATGTAAGGTTTTATAAGAACACTTCTATTGTAATAACAGCAATGTAGTCTGTAACAATACTTCTATTGTGATAATAGCTAACCTTAAAACACAATATGATACTATAGTGCTTTATCAAACTCTGTAACAAGAATCAAGCTGATGTAATAAACACTGTGACAAAAATATGAGATCCCAGTGCCATAAAAGCTATAAAACACAATTCCAAAATTAGCTGACAGTGCCAAAACCATAATACTAAAATAAGAGTAAAATAATCTAGAAAGATCCGCACTACAACACAAGTACTCTATAAAACACTATAACACATAAACAATTGTTTGATAGCGTAACAATCTCTACAACACAAACATGATTTTGGTGTTATAATAAATTCTATCAACACAAAATAAGCTCCTCGTGTGCTAACAGGTACTGTAACACAAAACTCGCTTCGACTATTATCAGAGCTTCTGACTGAAGAAGATTGTAACACAGTGTACGAACCATATCATATCTGTTATACCCAGTGAAATTTAAAGACAACCTTGTGGTGTTGTAACAAATCTGTAACACACAAACAATTATGGTGTTGTGTGAATATGTAACACAAATATGAGCCTCTGGTATTGTAGTTAGTTCCGTAACAAAAAACATTATCGTTTTGTGTCAATATGTACCACAATTATGAGCCTCTGATACTGTATTAATTTCTGTAAGAAAAAAAATATTGTGTTATGTGAATATGGAACACAAATATGAGTCTCCAGTATTGTATTACGTTCTTTAACACAAAAGCAAGTTCCTGGTGCTGTAGTAGGTTCTGTAACACAAAATTAAATTTCTGGGGTTGTAGCAAGCTCTGTAACACAAAACAAACTTCTGGTGCTTTGACAGGCTCTGTAACACAAAAGTTTTATAAGAACACATCATTGTAGTAGCAGCACTGTAGTCTGTAACAAAACTTGTATTGTGATAATAGAACTGTGTTTTATAAGAACACTTCTATTGTAATAACAGCAATGTAGTCTGTAACAAAACTTGTATTGTGATAATAGAACTGTGTTTTATAAGAACACTTCTATTGTAATAACAGCAATGTAGTCTGTAACAATACTTCTATTGTGATAATAGAACACGCAAACATAATATACCAGTCTTCTAACCTTAAAACACATTATGATACTATAGTGCTTTATCAAACTCTGTAACAAGAATCAAGCTGATGTAATAAACACCGTAGCTCAAACATAATATACCAGTCTTCTAACCTTAAAACACAATATGATACTATAGTGCTTAATCAAACTCTGTAACAAGAATCAAGCTGATGTAATAAACACCGTAGCCCAAACATAATATACCAGTCGTCTATAGTGCTTTATCAAACTCTGTAACAAGAATCAAGCTGATGTAATAAACACCGTAGGTGCTCTTTCAAAGAAAGCAACACAAAAACAATCTTACAGTGCTCTCTCAAACACTGTAGCACAAAAACAAGCTTACAGTGCTTTCTCAAAAATAAGCTCCAAGTGTTCTAACAAATTCTATATCAAAAAATAAACACGAAGCATTGAAACAAATTCTGTAACACAAAAATAAGCAACAAGTATTCTAACAAACTCTGTATTTCAAACATATGCACCAATGGTTCTAACAATCTCTGTAACAAAAAAGAAAAAAAAGCTCCAAGTGTTGAAACAAACTCTTTAACACAAAACCACCGAGTGTTTAAACAAACCCTGTAATACAAAAATATGCAACAAGTGTTTAAACAAATCTTGTAATACAAAAATAAGCACCAAGTGTTTAAACGAATCTTGTAATACAAAAAATAAGTACCAAGTGTTGAAACAAATTCTGTAATATCAAAATAAACGCCAATGTTCTAACAAACTCTGTAACACAAAAATAAGCTTATGATGCTATTTCAAACAGCAGTTGATGATATAAATAGCACCCAAGCAACTACTGTATCTGTCGTATCCCAGCCGGTCTAATGAACCCTGGTATCGAGTGGAAACTTTCTTCGGCACTGGGTGTAGCAGATATAGTGTGGTTGACATATCATAACATATACTTTCTTTGTATTATAAGTTCCAAGTGTTCTAATAAACACCGACTGTCGAAGTAAACTCCATATATCTTAATAAATACTGTAACACAAAAATAACTTCCAAGTGTTCTGATAAACACTGACCAGAGAAGTAAACTCCAAATATCCTAATAAACACTGTAACACAAAAATAACTTCCAAGTGTTCTAACAAACACTGACCAGCGAAGTAGCTTCCAAATATTCTGGTAAACACTGTAACACAAAAATAACTTTAAAGTGTTCTAACAAAAAATATACACGAAGCCCATTGTATTATTTGATATACCATTTGTCACTGAGTTATGCAGGTTTTGGAGAATTCTACCTCAGCAGTAACGTCAAACAAGGGTTAATCAAAAGAAAGTGACCAGAGTTCATTTAAAGGCGAAAACCCTTTAAAAGCATACAAGAACAAAAATAAAATCCTAATAAACACCGTAGCCTAAACATAATATACCAGTCTTCTAACCTTAAAACACATTATGATAGTGCTATAATAATTCACTTTGTATGCTTTATTTAGGCCCTGAACTGTACGGTTCGCAATCAACATAGCTATATGTGTGTCAAGAAAACGTAAATAAACAACTAAGCACATTACGGACTACCCTTGTGTTCTAATAAAGTAAAGACTATTAGACGACTACCTTTGTGTGTAATTTGATATAAAAACGCGTTTTCAGACTGCTAGCCTTCTCAGAACCCCCTCAAAGGTGAATGAATGTTCTGACCAGTGAAGAAATCATGGCCAAGAAGGAGGAGTTGTGGGCTGCACGTGCTGACAGCTCCAACATGACCCCTTTTCTTTAACAATAACTTTTGCCACTAGATATAATCGACCTAACACGCAAGCTACACGCTGCATATGATTACGTGCCTCGAGCTGCGTGACCGTGTAATGAGTGGTACTTTCATCAAAACACTCCAGCACGCATTATCAGACTGGGTAATAAGCTAGTGGAACTATACCAATGATAAATACGTTACAAACCTTAACGCTCGGATACTAAACGATACATAGTCACGCAACCTGACACACGTTTTATTTTGTAAAGAGCTGAATGCCTAGTATCGAGAAATTAACTTGCAGAACCTCCCTCGATCTAAAAAAAACCTGTCAAACTTGTACAAACATTTTCATAGAAAATTATGCATTTCTCTTTTTATTTTATTAGGAGAAGGTACACATATTTAATACTTTTAAACCACTGTTATTACCGTGGTTAACACACTTTTAACGTTTATATTCAGTTGGATCATAAAATTAAAGAAATCCCGTATAATTACACATTGCTTACATGAACTAATAGAACACAAAAATGGTGGGGGGGGGGGCAAAGAACGTACACTTAAAGAGGGGCCCTGTCACGATTAACATTCTGTAGATGTGACAAGCAAACATAGGTGAAGTTGAAATTTACAATCTTGCTGTACGGTTAACAAGTATTTGGGATTCAAGCAAACAGTGTGAGGCAAACACAAGCTTACAGTGCTCTTTCAAACACTATAACACAAAAACAAGATTACAGTGCTCTCACAAACACTGTAACACTCTAGTGTAGCACAAAAACAATATTACAGTGCTCTCTAAAACACTACAATACAAAAACAAACTTAAAGTGCTCTTTCAAAGAAAGCAACACAAAAACAATCTTACAGTGCTCTCTCAAACACTGTAGCACAAAAACAAGATTACAGTGCTCTCTAAAACAATACAAGACAAAAACAAACTTAAAACCTTTTAGAAGGTGAAATATATTATATATATATATATTACTGTTTCTTCTCGAGCGTTTTATACTCGAAACACATTCGTTTCGTGTTATCACAGCCATGTTCTAGCACGAGATGACCAGCATAGAGTCTGTATATGGTAATGATGGTGAGTTGTGCTTTAGATGTGTGATTCTGTGCGGTACACGATCAAATGTATACTGTCCATTTGGTATATACACGCACACTAGCTGTACTTTAATAACTGTACATGCGTTGTATATCTTGATATAGATTGGCTGTATTTCGGTGTACTTTATATGATTTATGTACTTTCGTATATATTTGCTGGCTGTATTTTGGTGTAATGTATATAATTTGTACCTCTTTGATACACTCTTGTTATGTTAACATCGAGGTGTACATGTTATCACGCTGCGATGAATACAGTTCGTTTAATTTAGAACTACGCGTGTATGTCTCATTACGATGAGTATAGATTAATACATTATATCTCATTATTCCTCAGTTTAACCTATCATAACCAATATTCCACCGTTTAACCTATGATAACCAATATTCCACCGTTTAACCTATGATAACCAATACTCCTCAATTTAACCTATCACAACCAATACTCCTCAATTTAACCTATGATAATCAATATTCCCC
>NW_013669606.1:48437-54749 GCF_000517525.1 Limulus polyphemus
GTGTTGCATGAATTTGATGACATGTTAGGAAAGTAAGTAAAATTCAGAGTTACTTACACGTCATCGTGTTGCATGAATTTGATGACATGTTAGGAAAGTAAGTAAAATTCAGAGTTACTTACACGTCATCGTGTTGCATGAATTTGATGACATGTTAGGAAAGTAAGTAAAATTCAGAGTTACTTACACGTCATCGTGTTGCATGAATTTGATGACACATGCTAGGAAAGTAAGGGAAATTCATCATCGAAGACAAGAGCAAATGCAGCTGGGAAAACAAGGTATAATCTACATTGTATAAGAAAGAAAATAGTAATTGGTAAATATAAATCTAGATAATAGATTTACTAATAACGCTAAGAAGACTATAATTAATAAAACCTAATTGTATATATATAAAGCAATAAGAAAATGGAACAAATAATGATAATCTTAGTAAGCAAAGAACAGTTTGAATTTTAAGTAATTATAAACAAGTGAATCTGGGCCTTCTATCCAGAGTATGAGGATTGGTTGAGAATTGATCTGTTTCCTTCACCATATCAATAAAAACAATGTTAGTGATCTGTACCAAGTATAGGTTTTAGTTTCGATATTAAGTTGTTTTGTTTGTTTGTTTATACATTTTGCGCAAAGTTACTCGAGAGCTACTTGTGCTAGCCGTTCCTAACTTAGAAGTGCTAGAGCGTTATAATGTGACAGTTAATACCAATTTTTTCTTGGTGAAGAGTAGCACAAGAGTTGGCTGTGTTGATTAGCTACCTTTCCCCCGAGGCTCCACGGCTAAAATGGCGAGCTTGTGCGATATAGGGATTCGAAACCGTGACCCGCAGGTTGTTAGGGGAATGAGTGAAAGCAAGACCAATGAAATATTTGCCGGGCACACTAGTAAAACAACCTCATCGACTAATAAATGATATCACACTTTGACTCGTTCTCCATGTGTCAAATGGTAACATGAGTGACCATTAAAGCAAAGTTGATTTCCTTTTATAAATAAAAATGTTGCCGGACCAAAATAAGATTCCCCAGACAGGGGTGCTAAAACGTGTCTGTTCGTCTCTTAACCTATACCACACCGCTACTCCTTCCCTAATGTGCACTTTTCTGTTGGTCTGGCAACATTTTGCTGAATTATGGAAATGTGATTTCACCACATGTGTATGTGGGTGGAAGCAAGAGAAAACATTTGATGTGGTTTTTAAAGTGATCGGAGTTGAGTGTCCGGGCACTTTTGTGTAGATCCGGGTTTTACCAAGTCCCGATTTCTAGTCAAGCATCCTAACCTCAAGACTATGCCAAGTATGTAAAGTTGCGGTTGAGAGTGTTGTAAATATTTCTGACTGGGCGTGGCTTCTAAAACTTTTATTTCCTTGTTCTACTGTGGTATTTTATGTGTGTGTTTCTTGTTTCAACCTGAAATTTTTTTTGGACGTCAGTTTTTGTTAGAGTACGCGATTTGGGTTGGTTTATTGCAAGTTGTTTGTTTTCTTCGTTTCAATTTATCGATTTTTGTACAATTTAGCAATAAATTTACTATCCCAGATTATTGACTTTACTGGTATATAGTTTAGTCTTATAATTAGCACTTTTTACAGGCTTTACCGTTCTACGGCTTAATCCGATACTGTAACACTTTTATATAACCTTTAATGTCAGAATAGATTATTCCGTAATTTTAAGGTCAGACTTTCATAAAGACTTTTTTTCTTCAGACAATTTTCATAACAATTGTTTTACTTTCGTATTGCTTTTACTTTCAGATCGATTAATCCAATATAATAGCAATTTCTTACAGGATTTACTGTCACAGATTTTAATCCAGTATTGTTTCATTTTTTTACAGGCTTTACTGACAGAGAGTTTATAACAATACTGTACCACCTTCTTACAGACTTTACTGACAGAAAGTTTATTACAATGTTGTACCACCTTTTTACAGTCTTTACTGACAGAAAGTTTATAACAGTATTGTACCACCTTCTTACAGGCTTTACTGACAGAAAGTTTATAACAATATTGTACCACCTTCTTACAGGCTTTACTGACAGAAAGTTTATAACAATATTGTACCACCTTCTTACAGGCTTTACTTACAGAAAGTTTATAACAATATTGTACCACCTTCTTACAGGCTTTACTGACAGAAAGTTTATTACAATGTTGCAACTTCTACAGTTGGGTTTAGGTTTTGTTGATTCTCGGGTAATATTTTGACACTCTTCATAAATCATTTAAATATTTTATAAAACATTCATTCAGTTTTAAAATTTTGCATAATGACCTTAGTTTGAGCCACATAGTTTCTGGACCTAAAGACCTTGAGTTTCATATTATAACACAAGCCTTAACATTACAGACAAGATGTTTAGGTCCAACCTTCTTTACGGCTTCATACAAGGTTATTCGGGTTTTCAGTCTTCTCTAAGATTATGGACTATAAGATTTGGGATTGTATCACACATCTTAACGTTACAGGCCAGAAGGTACTGGTTGAAAACATATTTCCATTTTGCATACCGAATAGTTTGATTTTACAAGCACACCTTAGCGTTATATACTAGGTGGTTCGGGTGTAAATAAATACACCTTAGCGTTGTAGACTAGGTGGTTCGGGTGTAAATAAATACACCTAAAAGTTGTATACTAGATGGATCTGGTATAAAAACACACCTGAAAGTTGTAGACTAAATGGATCTGGTATAAAAACACACCTGAAAGTTGTAGACTAGATGGATCTGGTATAAAAACACACCTGAAAGTTGTAGACTAGATGGTTTTGGTGTAAGAACGTACTTTAATGTTGTAGAGCACGAGGTTTGGATATAGAAACATACATTAATACTGTATACCATATGACCCTGAACATTAGGCTTTAAAACACATTTTAACTCACCAGGTCAGACGGTCTGGGTTTGAAAATACAACTTATATTGCAGACCATATAGTTTAAGCATAAAAACACATCCTACCGCTGAATACCAGATAGTTTGGGTATAAAAACACACCTTAACGTCGTAAACCAAATGGTTCTGATATAAAAACACCTTAAAGTTGCAGACCAAATGGTTTAAGTATAAAACACACATTAACGTTGAATACACATGGTTGTAGACTAGAGACCAGATTATTTGGATTTAAACTTCAAATCCTATAAAAACATCAAATTCTACAATGATGTGTAAAAACATCAAATTCCACAATGGTGTGTAAAAACATTAAATTCCACAATAGTGTGTAAAAACATCAAATCCCATAATGGTGTAAAGAAACATCAAATTCTACAATGGTGTATAAAAATATCAAATTCCACAATAGTGTGTAAAAACATCAAATCCCATAATGGTGTAAAGAAACATCAACTTCCACAATGGTGTATAAAAACATCAAATTCCACAATAGTGTGTAAAAACATCAAATCCCATAATGGTGTATAGAAACATCAAATTCCACAATGGTGTATAAAAATATCAAATTCCACAATGGTGTATAAAAATATCAAATTCCACAATAGTGTGTAAAAACATCAAATCCCATAATGGTGTATAGAAACATCAAATCTTCTTCTTTTAAGAACATCAAATCCTACAATGATGTAAAAAAAATATCAAACACCACAATGGTAGAAAAAATTCAAAGTCCATAATGATATGTAAAAATCTTAAAATCCTACAATGGTGTAGAAAAACATCAAATTCCACAATGATGTAATAAAATTTAAAATCCCATAATGATGTAGAAAAATATCAAATCCTACAATGACGTAGAAAAACATCAAATCTTACAGTGATGTAGAAAAACTTCAAATACCACAATCTTGAAATCCCATATTGGTGAGGAAGAAATTTAAATTGCATCATGGTGTGGAAGAGTCAGTTGTTGTTACCGATAAGAAGTCAATGGATGTAAAGTGACTTCCCTTTGGGAATATGAACAACACATCATCATATGGTTCAAAGGTACAAGAAGACTGGAAAGCAACTTCTGCTCCTTGTCTCTCTTCCCAGATTACAGCAACATGCTAACACACATATAGATAAATACTTCACTGGATGTGAATATTCCGTTCTCCTTTGTAGGATAATAAAAAAGGCACTAAAAGCAGAATGTATAATACTGTCACTATTCCAAGAAATTCTGATCTTTTAGAAACAGCTGTTCTAAAAACTTACAATACACGTAAGTCGAACCTCGTATTTTATTTAGTTATCAAGCGACATTCGTTTCTCAGATCTTTACTTAATAGCCATTTGATCGTTATCAAGAACTACAATATAAGGTCGTTGTCTCTTAATTCATTGCTGAATATAAAATACACAACAGATGTTTTTCATCACAGCTGGTCTTTTTGGAAACTCCTAAATAGAATTTGCACGCGACCTTGATGCGGATTCAAATGTAAACATTCATGTGTTGGCCATATAAAGTGTAGTTTAAAAACGAGTCCGCCAGTTGAGCCAATCTCATCATTATCTACTGGCCACATTTTTATGCCTAGCTTTGCAAGATGCCACCTCCACCCATTATTAAAGGAGTCAAAATCCCGCGACGTTCTCAAATCGTGCAAGTGCATGGTTTGAGAACTCGTGAGCCGAAGAGGAGCCCAGTGGGGGTACATCGGTGCAGGCGAAGAATCACAGTGGATAACTTCATCAGCGACAGTAAATATGTGGGCGAGATGTCGCTTCCAGTTCGGTCTTCAGCTAGCTAACGACCCACACACTGTAGGAGTCTTGGCAGTTCATGAGAATCTGTGTATCTCGTTGTCCATCTGTTCACTAGCACGTGCACAGCCTCATACTAACAAAGCGAGGACTAAAAATTAAAATTAGATATGGAAGGAAAGTGTTCACGGTTGCTGTTTGAAAGGAGAAACACAGCGTGTACTAGTCACTCCTTTCGGCCAAACTTCCAGTGTTGGACTGAAAGGGCGACTCGTTTGAAAAACCCTAGAGATCTGTTTGTACTAGGGAGTTTTGTTAGAATATCAGAAGTTTATTGTTGTGTTACAGAGCTTGCTACATTACCAGAAGGTTGTTTTTGTGTTACAAAACTTGTCACAACACCATACGTTTGTTTTGGTGTTGAAGAACTTGTCACAATACCAGAAGCTTATTTTTGTGTTAAAGAGCTTGTCACAACACCAGAAGCTTGCTTTGGTGTTAGAGAGCTCGTCACAACATCAGAAGTTTTTTTTGTATTACAGAGCTTTTCACAGCACCAGAAATAAAATAAAGTGCTGTTATCACAATAGAAGTATTGTTACAGACTTCAATTCTGTTATTACAATATTGTCATGATATAAAAGACTGTTTAGGTTAGATATTATTGATTAATATAGTTTGTGAGTGAATATTTTATTATTGTTTAGTTTTTGTTATAATAAGAGTTAAAAGCAGGCGATTCTAGAAAGTTGTGTTAATAAGTCATCAATGTTGAGACTATCGCACGTTGCATGCAATACATTGACGTCGAGAATATAGAAGGCAGGCAGACGATTAAGTGATAGACATATAAATAGTGTGAGACGTGAGGAAACACAGACAGACAATAACAGAAGAGAGTAAAATTACAACAAGCAAAAGTTTGGCGTGAATTTAACTACCGTAGAAGGGATAGGCCTAACGTTCAATATGTTAGAGTAAAAATATCAGTAGAAAAGGAGATAACAAGGAGAATTATTCTGTCAAAGCATGGTTCTAAAGTAATTGAATCAGCCTTAATACACTTTGACAAAAGGACCAGAGGATATTTTGGAGAAGGAAGACCAAAGGATTACGGTAACTCGCGCCACAATTGTAAGTGAATCATACACAGAATACTAGTACGATAGTAATATAGAGAATATAGTTCGGCTTGTCAACTGAAATTCTAAAGTAATAAAATAGATCTAAGTGGATATTTGACCAGAAGAAAATAACTATACATATAGTATTTAGGATATGCCCATAATTATATAGTGTGAGGAATTTATTGTATTAGATCTCAAGAAATTAATGTCGCTTTTTTTGATGAAAAAACCCGAACAACTTACATATCAAAACAAAACATTTATTAAATGAAATAGTCTCCATTCTTATCGATGATACTTTTCCATCTTACAATCAGGTTGTTTATGCCCTGATTAATGAAATCACTTGGTTTCGAAGCAAAAAAAAATGTCGATCTCCTCTTTAACACCTTCCATATTTGCACAATTTTTTCCATTAAGATGGTGTTGCAGCGAATGAAAAAGGTGGTAATATGATGGTGCCATATCTGGAGAATATGGTGGGTGGGGGAGAACTTCCCAATCCAACTCCATAATCTCAC
>NW_013669606.1:55552-63590 GCF_000517525.1 Limulus polyphemus
GATATTCTTTGTAGCTACTGATGCGTTGTTTCCTTTCTTGTATTCAAACAGCATTACATGCCGAATGTGTGTCTCGTAGTGTTCCATCACTATAAGGATTAGAGTATACTAAACTTTACACATTATATAGGCTACATTAACGTGACGTTTAGGCGGTTAGTTTAACTATTATACGTGATGTACGTTTTTTTGGGGGAGAGGGGGTTAATGAAAGTGTTCCAAAACGCGGCATTAATTTATTGACGACCTAATACATACGATTAACTTGTTCTGAATATATATATTATTTCTAAAACAAGTGAAGTGTGTGCTGTTTATTTATCGTTACCAACAAGTCACAGACATCTACTGTAGAAGAATCCTAAGCCCAACAACAACATAATCTATATTTATACTATTAAGAAATATAATTAAAAGCCTTTTTATTTTGACAATTGGTGAAAGAATGTATATTTCAAATTCTGACAAATACAAATATTGCTATAGAATATGTCCTCCGGTGGAACAGCGGTAAGCTTACAGACTTACAACGCTAAAATCCGGGGTATAGTTCCCCGCATTGAACAGAGCGGATAACCCCAAAAAGCAACAACAAATAAGCGAAGCTATAGAATATACTACTGTGTTATAATAGAAGTGTTATGGAACACAGTATTGTATTATATTATTATTGTAATAGTAGTGTTGTTTTATTATACTATATTGTCATTGCAACAGAAGGGTGGAACACCAGATTACGAACTGTTGTGTTTGTAGTTGAGAAAAGCTTTCCTTCCGCGAATTTAGTCTTTTATCTTTGCTTTTAAGGTTACATACTGGAGAAGCTATGGGCCTATGGCCCACATTTACAGGACTACTTTAATACAAATTTAATGCTTGAATTACTAATTTCCAGTTTTCCAATTTAATTATCATTGCTGCTATAATGCAATTTTAACTTATTTAACCCAATTACGAACGGTAATTAGAAGGCCTACTTATTTACGTCCTCTAATACCAAATAATGCCAAATTTAGGGTCCGCTTTCGGAGTATTCCCCTTCAAAGTGTTTTCGCGAAATACCCGGATTCCCTCAGGGGTTGGGTGAAAAGTTGTACCTTTGTACAAACCGAGACGATTCGTTTGGTACCGTTCAGAAGTCAGTAAGTTGAACAATTTAGGAGGAGTTACGTGACACACATAGACACCGAATCTTATAATATAATAATGTATGTTTTCATATTGAAGTTTAGACCTCAAACTGTGTTTCAAATTCATTCCAATTTCTTTCTTTTTAGTTTGTATGATTGAAACCCATGTCACCAAACGCTTTTCACTAAACATTTTCCTGTTATACCAAACTTTTTTTTTCTCTAGTCGAAGGAAAATAAAAACAGGTCCGTGTGAGCCTGCTCGTCGTTTCCTTGTTTAACAGACGTAAGAGAATGAAAGCTTTACAAATATAACACAATAGCTAATGTGCACTGTATAACTTATTGACTTCCCAACAGATAACATAATTACTTTACAAATATACAGTATCCTTGGCCATAAATTGTGGAATGTTTTCCTCGGGTCACCTTTTGAAGCACGAAGTCTGCCACGCCCATAGCGGTAACTGTCAGAATTAACTACTTTCATCAGGGTTGAAAGATGCAGCGTATGACAATGAACAAAATCCTAAGTCATTCACCTAAGCTGCACAGAAAATCTCTGTAACAAATCACCAAGCAAAAACTTTAATAAATCATCAGACGCTGTTTTAGTTTACACTGGCAAAGTTAATCTTCTGTGTTTGCACTATTTTTGAAAGAACTCTGAACTCTGTTGAAGTAATTTTAGTGCTAAATAAGAATAGAAATGATTCATATCCGTGTTTTATTTGATATTTAACATTATTTTAAAGATAAGGTGTTTATACTCATATTTAAGCCTTTTTATATAATAGTTTCTTTTAACAATGTTATTTATTAAACACGTACTGTCGCACGTTTTATCGTACATTCTATTATATTGTAACCGTTTAAATCTGTTCTTTCTAAATTGCCGATTGAATACGAAAACTCGCTCAATGCTAACGTTGTTTTTGGTAGTTCGAATATTATGAAATAACTTTTTTTTAGATATTAACGCTGATGATGAAATTTAAGGTAACTCCAAAACGTCCGTATTAAAGATGTTTTTGTTATTACCGTGTTTTTAATATTTATTATAAAATAAAAATGTTGATAATTTCGAAAATTGAATTAAAGTCAAATTTTTAACCATTCCAAACACACGAATAATAGGAAATTTTCCACAGTTAAAGTATGACATGTCATAACCTGCCCCCCAGTGGGACAGCGGTATGTCTGCAGACTTACAACGCTAGAATCCGGGTTTCAATACCCGTGGTGGGCAGAGCACACATAGCCTATGTGTAGCTTTGTGATTAAATTACAAACTAACAAACTATGTCATAACCTATACTGATAACTCTTCGCTGTTGCAGAACTTTGGGTCAAAACTAAATTCTTATGAACACTGCAAAAACATAATTATTATGGGCTATATCAAAAATAATTACTTATAGAAAAATCATGAAATTATGATTCACTATTTATGTTGTTATGTTTTTCTCACAATGTATTATGATATTTTTTCAAGTCTGAAGCTTCATTTCTTAAAACTGTGAGATTATTCTAATTTTATTTCCATTCTTGGGTTTCTAAAAAACTTCAAAAGTCAAAGGATAAGACTACGTCAAAGCTAAATTTTTCGCAATAAGTTGAAATTCCTTAATAAAGAGGCGATGAAATAATGTCAAAATTTTACTTCTCTTAACTGGTTAGGATCTCCAAAATCAACGGATGACACTGTATTCAAAGTGAGTTTCTAACATTTGGATGGAATCCAAGAAATCAACGGATGACACTATATTAAAACTAAGCTTCTAATATTTGGATGGAATCTGAAAAATCAAGGACGACACTGTATTCAAACTAAACTTCTAACATTTGGATGAAATCCAAGAAATCAACGGATGACATTATATTCAAACTAAATTTCTAACGTTTGGATGGTATCCGAGAACTTAAAAGATGACACTTTATTCAAAATATACTTCTAAAATTTGAATAGAATCCGAGAAATTAAAGGATGAAACTGTATTGAACCTAAACTCTCATATTGAGATGGAATCCGAGAAATTAACGGACGAAACTTTGTTCAAAATACACTTCTCACAATTAGCTGAAATTCCTTAACGAAACGGATGAATCAATATCTAAATTAAACTTGTTAGAATTCCACAAATCAAAAGATGAAACTATACTCAAACTATAACCAGCGAAGTTACGTGAGGATTAAACAAAAACATTATTTCGAGTTCATTTGAGTCGATGCTCAACAATCAATCTTAATCGCCCAAGAAGAAACCCCTTAGGAATAAAACGTATTTACAAACTCAATACAGGTGAAAAAAGCAGTTTAAGCACTTACATTAAGCACTTAGGGAGAAGATGAAACGAAACAGGATTCTTCTTCTCTGTTTTGTAGCATATAATTGACCATCAGAAAGATGAAGCCTAATTCTAGTGATATTCTTATACTGTACTTAAACACTACAACTAACCTTAACATCCCTCAATTATAGAACAGGTTAAACACTGCACTTACACAGGTTAAGGTTCCTCAATTACGAAACACGTCCAATTAATCGTTTAGCTGATGTCTGTGATCATGCTACTGCTCTGACAAGCTTTTAAAGCACGATGTGATAAACATCACTTTAATTGCTTCGAGATTTCGCGTGTTATAATTAAATGTTATAAAGGAGCACTGATATCCTTCGAAAACAGAATGCAACTGTTCAACATTACTACTCACGATAAATCATGAAGATCACAATTTACACTTGAAGAACACACCCCTGCAGGGACCCTCAAGGGGTAAGGATAGATAAATATTCTGAAGTCGGCTGTTTCGAGGTTCAAAGACGTATTCTTTGTGGTCGATAATAATATAGCAAAGAAAACTGAAGGAATATTCTCCGTTTAAATTATTTTCTTTTTTTTTTGTCAATTTCAAACTAGTGGACACTGTAGCTCTTGATAACATATAAAATAATATAATATAAATATCACAAATGAAATCCATACTTTTGAAAACATAACATAACATTGAAACTAAACATAAATATCACAAATGAAATCCATACTTTTGAAAACATAACATAACATTGAAACTAAACATAAATATCACAAATGAAATCCATACTTTTGAAAACATAACATAATATTGAAACTAAACATAAATATCACAAATGAAATCCATACTTTTGAAAACATAACATAATATTGAAACTAAACATAGATATCACAAATGAAATCCATACTTTTGAAAACATAACATAACATTGAAACTAAACATAAATATCACAAATGAAATCCATACTTGAACAACAAAAATGAATCAGACTGTTTTTAGACAACAGCAAAAACTTTCATGTTACATTTAACATGTGGCCACACAATCGAAGTTGAATGTAAACCGACTGGAAACATTCAAACAAATCATTCTAGAATTTATAAAACGGTACCTTAAAGGTGTGTAAATAATCCTAGAATTTGTTACAGATTTGGTGGTCTGAAGTCTATGATATCCAGTTAATACCTAGAACATGATCTTACAGACAAGTATATAATTTCATCTACTTATTGTTGATTAACTGTAATAGTCTTGGTGTTAGACTTTTTGACTGCAGGAACGTTGAATATTAAATATAGTAGTCAGGCAACTAAACTGTGAATAACAGTGATATTTAATGTACCCAGGTGAGCACGTATCCTGTGAATAACAGTGAGTAACCACTTTACAGACTGTTTATAAAACTAGCTTGTAGCTTCTGTAGGAAGTAACCACCTTACAGAATGTTTACAGAACTAGCTTGTAGCTTCTGTAGGAAATAACCACTTTACAGACTGTTTATAAAACTAGTTTGTATCTTCTGTAGGAAATAACCACTTTACAGACTGTTTATAAAACTAGTTTGTAGCTTCTGTAGGAAATAACCACCTTACAGACTGTTTACAGAACTAGTTTGTAGCTGCTGTAGGAAATAACCACTTTACAGACTGTTTATAAAACTAGTTTGTAGCTGCTGTAGGAAGTAACCACTTTACAGGCTGTTTACAGAACTAGCTTGCAGCTTCTATAGAAACTAACTACTTTACAGGCTGTTTACAGAACAAACTTGCAGCTTCTGTAGGAAATAACCACTTTACAGGCTGTTTACAGAACTAGTTTGTAGCTGCTGTAGGAAATAACCACTTTAAAGACTGTTTATAAAACTAGTTTGTAGCTGCTGTAGGAAGTAACCACCTTACAGACTGTTTATAAAACTAGTTTGTAGCTGCTGTAGGAAATAACCACCTTACAGTCTGTTTATAAAACTAGCTTGCAGCTTCTGTAGGAAATAACCACCTTACAGACTGTTTATAAAACTAGTTTGTAGCTTCTGTAGGAAATAACCACCTTACAGACTGTTTATAAAACTAGTTTGTAGCTTCTGTAGGAAATAACCACCTTACAGACTGTTTATAAAACTAGTTTGTAGCTTCTGTAGGAAATAACCACCTTACAGGCTGTTTATAAAACTAGTTTGTGGCTGCTGTAGGAAATAACCACCTTACAGACTGTTTATAAAACTAGTTTGTAGCTGCTGTAGGAAGTAACCACTTTACAGGCTGTTTACAGAACTAGCTTGCAGCTTCTGTAGGAAGTAACCACTTTACAGTCTGTTTACAGAACAAACTTGCAGCTTCTGTAGGAAGTTATCACTTTACAGACTGTTTACAGAACTGACTTGCAGCTTTTTTTAGAAACTAAACACTTTACAGATTGTTTACAGAAGTAACTTGCAGCTTTTTTAGAAACTAAACACTTTACAGATGTACTTTGTACACAGAATGTTTATACAACCAGTTTTCTACATTTAAAATAATATGATATTTTTCTTGGCTTGCAGTACAAAGAAACAGACAAATAAAAGAACATTAATCAGGAACCACGGATATTATAAATTTACAGAGTTAAAACACTTCTGTTTTAAATACGAATTTTGTCATACATCAAACCTACTATATGATGTTTCGACCATCCTTTTGTTTCTCAGGATGGAATTTAATAATTAGACAATTGGTAGAAGCAGCAACAAACGCCAATTTGAAAATAGCTGGTTTTTTCTTTACGTTAGTTAATACTTTCTTAAATTCCTTTGCAACCACATATCTCTTACAATTGCTCATTTCCCAAAAAAATGCAATAATAAAGTCTGGAATTCCGTCTTTAGAAGAAGGTCATAAAATATTGCCTTTAAGGATCATTTAATAAGGTTTTACCTGTTTCGTACTTGTACGTACCATCAGAAAACACGCAATAACAGTTTGCGTGAACTGAAGGTAACATCATTAAGATATTAAAACTCGGTATATTTTAATTGGTACAGCAGTAAAATTTTCATGTCATATATTGATGATTCGAACGTTTTAAAACCTCTTTTGCCGCATATTACAAAGAATAGCATAAATCAAGAAAGAGAAGTTTTCACAGAACATTTTGGTAGTGTAAAAAAAATGTTGAATCGTCAGTTAATTAAACCTCATTCAGCACTCATAAAATCGACACAAGTCCGTTCTGTGAGAAACTTAAAAAAAAAGCTAAATTCTTTCTAATAATGGGTTTTTGTCAGGGCCATAAGGGGAGCATGTTGGTCGTTTATACTAACGTCAAGTTATTCGTTTAGATTAGTCTCTGACAATATGGTTCATATCTTTCGTAACTAAATTGAACACGTGTTAATGTCATGAGCTGAAAAAACACATGGTTTGGATAGACTATGAAATATCACCTACTTGATACGTTTTGATAAAGAAAATTTCGTAGTGCGTTTATCTTGGGCCATTTACTCAGTTGGCATAGTGGGCTGCGCGTGTGCATTACAAATTTCACGGTGCTGTCTGTGGGTCCAAATCGGGTATAAAATGACGTAAAGTATATAAAAAGTATATTAGGTGTATCATCCCCTTTTTGTGACAAGGTTTCATCATTGCCTGAACATAGAAGCAGCCATAGCCTCATCTGAAACGTTCATAATACATACACAATATTGTGTAAAACAAAGCTACACAATGAGCTATCTGTGCTGTGGCCACCACGAGTATCGAAACTCGGTTTCTTACGTTATACACACCGCTGTGTCACTGGGGGACGTGAAATAGGGAGTTGCTTTGTCTGACATCATTGATGAAACATGAAACACGTGATGTACAACCCGTCAAGCTGATTTAAAAGCATTCAGGCTTACCGTTGAGCCACTAGGGGGCTTAAAACAAAGAAATGTCTGGAGACAAATTTTTCGGGGTCCATTGTATAACACGTGTTGTAAAGGAAAACATTAATCTAACTAGAGTAATTTCAAAAGTATCTTTCTTTCTTTGATTAGATATATCGTAAATAATGAATAAGTACTAAATGAATATAATTATCAGCAACTTAGTTATTAATTATGACATTTGCAATAGAAATGTTGGTAAATGTCAATAAATATAAGATGTTTAAAAGAGTGTTAGTAACCTTCACGTATTATTATCTAACAACACATTATATTATGTAAACGTACTATCATCTTACAACACATTATATTATGTAAACGTACTATTATCTAACAACACATTATATTATGTAAACGTACTATTATCTAACAATACGTTATATTTTGTCTTGGAACTTTACATATATTTTACTCGCCTTTCTTACGTGTTGTATATCAAGTTGTATATTTATTTCTTATTTAGCAGCCTACCTTGTGTTTTGTACGTTTACTGTTTGTCTAGCCGCCTTTCTTATACACCAGACGTTTAAATCTTGTTAGTAAGTTACGAAACCGCCCCTTTGGGGGGTCGTTTTATACGTGTAGTTTTTGTCTATTCGCTTGTCTTGTATTCCAGATATTTAAATCTTGGTAGTAAGTTACGAAACGTCTGTGTGTGTGTGGGGGAGAGATGAAGTGTATGTGTAT
>NW_013669606.1:64590-71665 GCF_000517525.1 Limulus polyphemus
TAGGTAATATATATATATATATATATAGTTGTGTGGGTGTCAAGTTTTTAATTATAAATTACCAAAAATACTTCACAAAAACGTTTTGTATGTGTGTGTGAAATATAGACCTGTTTAAGTAAGAAATTCAAAGAAAATAATTTTTCCCATCGAATTTTTATGACGCATGGTCTCTCGACGGGTCAACCGTAATTTTACGGACTTTCAAAGCTAAAATCCAGGAATCGATTCGCCACAATGTACACAACAGGTAGCTCAATGTAGTTTTGCTCTTAAAAAAACTAAAAGGAACAGTTTTCTGAACACATATACCATCCTAACTAAGCTGAACAAGTACATAACCATGTACTGTCAGTTTAAATTTACAAAACTGTATGATTTTACATAAAACAACTTATCCATAAATGTAATATGTTGAAAACACATTTACTTCTATTATTTAACCATAATGAAATATGTATACATCCCTTACCATTTCATGTTTCGTCTACTGATTACATTTCACGCCTACTGTTTGTTCATAAATTATTGTGTTTTCAATCTTATATTTAATATCAATATCTAGTACCAAACAAACAGTTTGAACTCGTTCTGAGTTTTGTAGACATAGCAGCTGTGATATCGGATCAGATGCTAACCTTCCATAAAACTTAAGATGAGTGTTGTACATTTATTTTTCTTTCTTCAAAGGTTTCCCAGTGAGGCAGCGGTAAGCTTACAAACGTACCACGCTAAAATAGGAGGCTCGCTTCAATGTGGCTTTGCTCTACAACAAGCTTAGTTCGTATAAAAGGAACATCTGTTATGAAATCGATATATCTGTAATTGGAATCATTCTGCACAAAAATCATATCGTTATGTGCATAAAAAATACACGTTATTCGATCGCACAGTCCCAATGGAGTACAACAAACACAGTAATGATCAGAACGCTACTTATATAAGCCATTTGTTACAACAACAACGGTTATGGTATGATCTATATTTGTTGTTTTCCAGTTGGCTTGATGAGCTCTGGATTAAGCAAAACGCGTCGTCGACAATGGATGTGGCGAACACATTATGGTAGAAATACCGTTATTGTACACTTTTCTAATTCTTGAAAATCCCTGAGGGACTAGAAAAGAGTGTAGTGTTAGTGTTTGAAATATCATAGGCTTAATATTAATGTCCTATGACAAGTATAATTAATTATAATCATGCTTTGCGAGCTTAAAAAAGGCCTTCACACCATAACAATACTTGTTTTTCTTAATCAATATCATATATCTATATTTAAAACAAGAGAAGTCTGAGAAAACAATTCTCCCTTTTCCTATTCCCCACGATAAGAGCGTGAAGTTAAAATACCACACTATACTTTCCTTTTTAGTAGGCCTAGCAAGGCCTGGTGGTGATGGCGCTCCACTCGCAAGCGGAGGTCCGCGGATTCGAGTCCCTGTCACAGAACATGCACGCGTTTTCAACCGTGGGAGCATTATAATATTAAAGTCAATCCCACTATTCGTTGGTAAAAGAAATGGCAGTGGGTGGTGTTGACTAGCTGCCTTCCTTCTAGTTTATCACTGCTAAATTAGGGATGGCTAGCACACATAGCTCTCAGGTAGCTTTGCACGAAATTCAAAACAAAACAAACAAATACTTTGTTAACAGCAATAAATGTTTGAAGTAGAAAAACAAATTAATCTTGAACATAAACAATAGAAGCAATCTCAAACAGTGTGTACACTTCAACTTTGATATTTAGTCTAACTCATAGTAAACATAGTGTATTGGTTGTTTCATGATATTCTATTTCTCATGATTTGATGGAACGTGTACAACATGTACATTTCAGATAGTGTATAATTATTGTATACTTTCTACTCAATTAGACTTCATGAACTAATTATTCAAATTTCTTGTTTAACCATCTAATATAAGTCTGCATATAGATATATGTTATCATCAATGTTTGTAAGTAAAACCACAAACTCTAAATAAGACTGTTGTCACACATACTGAAACTTTTATTAACAAAACTTTAAGTATTAGATAAGAGATCATGATCTTACATCAACTGTCCAGACTTATAGATAATTATCTACGGATAATGCACAAGAAGGATCAGACAAAAGACTTATACTGATGTTCATTGTAAATATCAGAAGTGAGAAACCTTTTCATTATGTGCAAGCATAACTTTCTTATCCTCAGGATGTGATGGTCCTGAAAAGGACCTTTAAATTTCAATTGTTTAAACAAAGTCATTCTCTTCAGATAAATATCCCTCACTTTCCCATCGTCTCAACGAATCCTTATTTGAAAAACATGATGCCAATTTGTCAGTATACCAACAGGCCAATGTAATAATATCTGTGGTATATCCAAGTATTCTGGCATGTGATTAGTCAAATAGAATAAGTCACCATGAGGGGAAATCCCCCAAAATGATTTGATCTAATATGATCATAGAACATTTCTTCGTTTAGAAATCCATAACCAAATTGACTATCCACGTCATACTGGAATTTTGAACAATGATCTTTTGAACCCCTCATTTATAGCCTGCCACTACATTATGTTATTTGGGAAAAGTGTTTGACTTTGGCAAATTCTAAGAAACACATACATTTAGTACATTTCTAATCCTGGTAACCACATCCTATGAAAGTAAATCAAAACTATCTGGTGCATCTGTTATTTCACTAACTATTTGTACGTATCTTTGCATATTATTTCATTAGATTTATCATGTAGGTTTTGTTTTGTAGGTTTAGAAAAAACTAGTTTATCGAATATTTTACATTTCCAAACTGATATTTTCCTCACATAGATATTGAAACAATGTTAGAGTAACCTTTCACTTCACTTAGAATTTATACAAAGGTCATCAAATATTTGTTACAAATCGGTGTTCTGTGGTCTTATATAAAAGATGAACTTTAATAGTTCTTACCAAATCTACTAAAATAATTTGTGAAGATCAAATGTTTTGTCAAGAACTTTTGTATGATTATGTTAAAACATATATAAAAACAATCAGCAAAATAACTGTCTCGCTCAAGTATTAGCATATAGCAGTGAAAATATATAATGTTTATAACATAATCATGTGATTCGATTACGAGGAACCCACTTTGAGACTAATAATGGTTGGAGACGGCTTGAATGGGTAATGAAGAAAAACTTTAATACAAGTTTAGCATAACAGCAAATGTACAACGTTTCGACAAGGCGATATCTGATGATGACAAAACCTTTAGGGCTAGTGTATTTTGTTATGATCCTTAGCTGGTATATACCACTTATGATTTTAGGTCTAGTGTATTTTGTTATGATCCTTAGCTGATCATTAGTGGTATATATTTTAGGTCTAGTGTATTTTGTTATGATCCTTAGCTGGTATATACCACTTATCCAGCTAAGGATCATAACAAAATACACTAGACCTAAAATCATCATTAGTGGTATATATTTAGGTCTAGTGTATTTTGTTATGATCCTTAGCTGGTATATACCACTTATTATCTTAGGTCTAGTGTATTTTGTTATGATCCTTAGCTGGTATATACCACTTATTATCTTAGGGCTAGTGTATTTTGTTATGATCTTAGCTGATATATACCACTTATGATTGGTTTGTTCTAGTGTATTATATAATGTTTCTTTCCTCCTAACTGGTGGCGAACAATGGGTAACATAGGTTAATCTCGAACAGTTTGTAAAGGGGTTAAAAGGTGCTTCTTCTTTCTCCTTTTTTATCGTCTAATGATATTCTTTTTCCTCTAAGTTAGTGGTTTTCAAAGAGTGGTCCACGGACTGGTCCAATATGCAAATCCATGAAAAACGGCGCCATTATTCCCATTAATAGGCTGTGAAATACTTTAACTATTCTCCTACTAGTAATCAAACTTTGTCTCAACCCTTTTCCTACGAATCAATAAACTCATTTAATAACTAACAAGAATATACACAAAATTCCAAATCAAATATTTATTTCGTAAAACAAATCGCAAAGGAAAAATTTTGAATTAAATTTGCATAAAATTTACATTCAGGGACATCGGTTTATTTCATTAACCACATTAGTTTATATATGAAGAATAATTCAATTAGTTTATTTTTTGTTTGGTCATAAAATTTCATATTTTAGGTACAGTCATTCTGTTTTCTAATAGGTTTTTGCTTACGACTCGTGAAATTATCTATCTCATACTGTGGGGGAGGGAGGGAAAAGAAGGCTGTCAAAAGGGGCTCCCTATTCTTTTAATTTATATGAACGCCTTTTAACACTTTTACGAAGACCACTATTCTAAAAAATCCAAACGGCAGTTTTTAGAGGCCTGATGACGATGTAACTCGTGTTTTTCGTTAGGCCTAACAGTAAGAACAGTACAATGTGCGGTATTATATTCTCATCTGCACGTGCATGTGTGATTTATATTGAAAAATCATTATCTTTACTTAACATTGGTGTGCCAGTTTTTTCAACTATTTTGTACGAAATATATCTTCAAATTTCGTTTCTCATAAGTAACGCCCTCTAGTGGCTCAGCGGTAAATCTGAAGGTTTATAACGCTAAAAACCCGGTTTCGATACTCGTAGTGAGCACAGAAGAAACAGCCCAGTTTCATGGTAATATGGTAGGCCAAAACATTACTCCCCCCTTAACTAAAAATTTCACAAGCGTGTAAAATTAATAAATTAAAGGTTTTTAAAGTCACGAATATACCTTATTTAGCATAATTTCAACATATATACATATACATACACCTTTTTATATTACTACAGAATTGCTAATATTTTAAATAGGCACTCTTGGTAAACTTTTATCGCCTTAGCAACCGATTTATTTGGTAGAATGTCACCATCGAGACAACTGGATGTTGAAAAAGAAGCACCGATTGTTCTGCCTAGTTTCAAATCCGGGTTATCAAAATACTCAAGGGCGAATAAAATTGGTTACCTGCGACACTATTGGCATGGCCTGGTGGTCAGGGCGTTCTATTTGCAATCTGCGGGTTCGAATCCCATCACCGAACATTCTCGCCCTTTCAGCCATGAGAGCGTTATATTGAGGTGACGGTAAATCTCACTGTTCGGTTAGAGCAGTGGTCGGCAACCTTTTTTTAAAAGTGAGTCATTTTTCAATTTTTTTCAGAAAAATTTTTGCTGGTTGGTCACATCACTTCTATTTTAGCTTGCATATTATCTCAGAGTACATAAAAAAAATTATACAGATGGGATAATCCAATATACCTTAAATAGAGAATTACAAATTTATTATCATCAAATCTAAATTTACAACTTGAAATAAATCATAAAATGTTAACAGAAAAAGTAAACACACATGTAAATAAAATGGGACCTTATTTAATCATTTTAATGACTTCCTTGATGCTGTTTCATTATCCTGTAAGATTTGAGATATTTGGGCGATAATTTGTCGTTTTTAAAAGAACACATGAATTTTCGTTAGTTAACCTGTTACGCGATGAACTGAGAATGAATGTCATTTGGGAAAATACTTGTTCACATGAGTAGCTGGACCCAAAAGCTGATAATAAAGCGAAACCAACTTTCTTTATCGAAGAAAACTTGGAGGGAAGTGATGCCCAACATGAAGTTGTCTTCTTAAGGCCTTGAATTTGTCTGTCCATATTGTTGAATTTTTGAAGTCAATTAACTCCATATCTAGATTTTCAATTTCAAGGAAATTGAAATATTGCAGGTCCAACACATTTTCCTCCATTCCATCAGGCTTTATTATAAAACTGAACATAGGACCATGGGCTTTAAAATTCTGAAATCTTGTTTCAAATTCGATTTGAATGGCATCAATGTAAGTTTTAAGCATATCTACTTCTGCATTTGTAATTTCTTCATGAGTTTTTACTGAAGGAAAATATTTAAATGTTTGTTTCATTATGTCACCCTGGAATAGAACTAGCTTACAACAAAAACTTTTCCATGCTTCATAAAGTTTGAGAATTGTCTGTTCCTTGCTCTGTAAGCGCAAATTCAAATTATTGAAATGATTAGTAATATCTGTTAAGAATTTTAATTTAAGAAGCCAATTTTTATCTTTGAGCTGAGGGAAACTTTCACCGATTTCACTCATGAATATTTCAATTGCATTAATGCATGCCACAAATCGATTTAGAACCTTTCCTCTGCTTAACCAGCGAACTTCAGTATGCATTAATAAATCACTATATTCACATTCAATTTGTTCTAAAAATGTCTTAAATTTTCTGTGATTCAAGGCAGAACGAGCTATAATTGTGTTAGTAATTTTAATCACTACGCTCATCACTTCATTTAACTGTTTCGAGGAGGCTTTTGTACATACATTTTCTTCATGAATTATACAGTGTAATGAAAGTAGTGGCCTTCCAAGTTCCTTCTGCAATAGGTTTACAAAGCCAACATGTTTTCCTAACATTGCTGGAGCCCCATCAGTTGTGACAGAAAATCATTTTTTCTTCAAATCAAAAACATTTCCATTTTCGAATTTAATGAATTCTTGAACTTTCTTCAAAATGTCAATACCGTTCGTAGTACCTAACTTTGGTGACAGTACACACAGTTCTTCATGAATAACTGGAGAATTAATAGCTCCATAACGAGCAACTACCGCAAGCCTTGCAACGTTATTTATGTCAGTACTTTCATCCACAGACAAACTAACAACTTCGCTCATCAATGCAACTACTGCAAGCCTTGCAACGTTATTTATGTCAGTACTTTCATCCACAGACAAACTAACAACTTCGCTCATCAATAAATCATTTTGTAGCTGATTAGTAATATCCTTTGACATATCAGTAACACGGCGTTGTACGGTTCGAGCAGATAAAGGCATTTCTTTTATTTTACTCAAGATTTCTTTTTGGTTTTGAAAATCAGAAAACAACTTTTCAGAACAGTCAAGAAAAATTTCTTTAAAACTTCACCGTCAGTAAAAGGTTTACTATGCTTAATTAATCCAAGTGATGCAATAAAACTTGCGTATGTTGAATGTATTGAACTCTTGTTTGAACTCAAAAAATAGCCCCTTTCTGGTTATTGAAATTTTGTACACATCTTTGA
>NW_013669606.1:72427-75511 GCF_000517525.1 Limulus polyphemus
ATAAAGGCATTTCTTTTATTTTACTTAAGATTTCTTTTTTGTTTTGAAAATCAGAAAACAACTTTTCAGAACATTCAAGAAAAATTTCTTTAAAAACTTCACCGTCAGTAAAAGGTTTACTATGCTTAATTAATCCAAGTGATGCAATAAAACTTGCGTATGTTGAATGTATTGAACTCACAAAATTGTGAATAGCCCCTTTCTGTTTATTGAAATTTTGTACACATCTTTGAATGTATTCCAATTTGTCTTCAAGATCCATTTTTGAAAGAGAAGCACTATGTTTGGAGAAGTAATGTCGCTGTACATTGTATGTGCGACCAGTTAAACTGTCACCACAGATTGTACATGAAAGACGTTCGCCAAGTTGAACACATCCATAGTCTTTTTCCCATATAGTTTGAAACAGTCTTGTTTTTTTTGGCTTTTGGCGTACTCATATTAATTATGGGATCAGACTTTTTATTTTCTCAAATTGATACCAAAGTACTTGGTTACCTAAAAAAAGAGAAGATATAATGCAGTTAATTTACATAATCAATACATAATGTATGTTACTGCTATGCATAGTTCATCTCTATGAAATCGGTGTATTAGAAATTTAAGAGACGCATATTTTGGTTTTGGCTACAAAATTTAGAGATATTAAAAATTGTTTACTGGGTCACCAAAACTTTCCCAGTGGGTCACTAGGTGACCCGCGGGTCATAGGTTGCCGACCACTGGGTTAGAGTAACCAAAGAGTTGGCGGTGGGTGGTACTGACCTCTAGTTTATCACTTCATAATTAAAAACAGCTCCAGAACAGATCTGCGCGAAATTCATTATCCATTATCGCCAATTCCCTGCCCCCTCTCCCCCGTGGCACAGCGGAAAGTCTACGGACTTATAACGCTAGAAACCGGTTTTAATACCCGTGGTGGGCATAGCACAGATGCTTCATTGTGTAGCTTTGTGCTTAACTAGAAACAAAACAAAAAGAGCTGTCCCTGTTGTTGGGAAAATTGCTGCAATGAAAAATGTGAAAGCAGTAAAATCAATTGGCAAAAACGTGCCATAAGTTGTCAACAATATTTTATGAAATTGTCTAACGTTTAGACAACAAAACCAGGAATTTTTTTATCATCATTTTCAGTTTGAAGGATTTCGTTTTGCCCCAAATTTTCATAACTTGTCACCATGCATTTTAAGAAATTGTCTACACGTTTAGACAACAAAACCAGGATTTTTTTTATCATCATTTTGTAGTTTGGAGAATTTCTTTTTGTCCCAAACTATCATAACTTGTCACCATGCATTTTATGAAATTTTCTACACGTTTAGAAAAAAAAACAGGAATTTTTTATCATCATTTTGTAGTTTAGAGGATTTCGTTTTGCCCCAGACTATCATAACTTGTCACCAAGCATTTTATGAAATTGTCTACTCGTTTAGACAACAAAACCAGGAATTTTTTTCATCATTTTGTAGTTTGGAGGATTTCGTTTTGCCCCAAACTACATGACATCAAGTAAAAAAGTTTTGCGACGCATCGAAGCATTAGAGATGCTGGTACCATCAGATATTGGTCTGGCTGGCACACTAAATAAGACCTCCATTGATAAATGCGCTTACACTATTGTATGAGGTAATGACATCCCTTGGGAATCCAGTGAAAAGTGGCTTCTGGAAGAATGCAAAGATGAAACTGATCTTAGGGACTGAACAGACTATGGGGAAACACTATAAGTCCTGAGTCTATCCCTAGCTTATTTCAAGGCTAAACTTTCTCAAATACTACAATAGTATTAAGTCTATCTGTAGTTTATTTCATAGCTGACTTTTTCTAACACTACGATAACCCTAAGTCTATCCCTAACTTATTTCAAGGCTAAACTTTCTCTACAACTACGATAATCTTCAGTCTATCCTTAGCTGATATCATGGCTAATTTCTCTAACAGTGCGATAATACTAAGTCTATACCTAGCTGATAACATGGGTAATTTTCTTCTAGAATTAAAATAGTTCTAAATATAGTCTTAATTATATCTGTTTGTTTATTTATTTTTGCAACACACAATTCAATGCAATGTAAACCTTATTTTTTACAATTATTACAGGCAATAATAAATATAAAATATAATTAACCAGAGAGCTCTTAGCTCGTTCCTGTTTATAACATTAATATATTAATACATTTCATTACAACTAATATGTAACTATTTTATTCCGAAACGAAGTTAGAATGTTATTATAATTAACCTCAAATAAGCCTTCTATATTCTCAAAGATAATCAAATTTCCTTCAATAGTATCTTAAGTTCACTTATATTATATTCATTTCTTAACAAAATCGCTATCCCGAATTTATCCTTACTTATTGTTGTAAAACACTATCTTAGTCTTGACGATATCTTTAAGTAATTTCATGCTTTATCTTCATGTAGCACTACCACAACATTGAGTTTATCCTTCGTCTATTTCATTGTTAACACAGCTAAATATCTGATCATACCTAACGTCATTGTTAATACGTTCTCGACTGAGTAATAGCTTTTCCATTCCAACCTAAGTGTCCGTTTATATCTCTGGAAAAAGAAAGAAATTTATGATAAATCTGTGGGCATTCAAAATCACGTTACACTTCACTCAGAAAAGTATAAAATATGGAAAGAAGGCTTTATTTGTATACATGTTAGAAGCTCTGTTTTAAATCCTAACAACATTGGTCCTCTGTTCTGAATAGAGATATTTGTTTCTGCTTTCTGATATAAGAATATATTAGTAATCTGTTTTTATCAGAGACAAAATGCATTTTTTTGTTAGAACTGGGACAATACCCGTCTTTTGTTACGAACAAAGACAGTAGTCAGCTGCTATTCGGAATAGCAATAGTATTCTCCACTGTTTTAAATAGACATAATCTTCGTCCTTTGTTTTGAATAGATATAATATCCTTCCTCTGTTTTAATCAGACATGATACCCTTCCTCTGTTTTAATCAGACATGATATCCTTCCTCTGTTTTAATCAGACATGATACCCTTCCTCTGTTTTAATCAGACATGATATCCTTCCTCTGTTTTAATCAGACATGATACCCTT
>NW_013669606.1:75770-79612 GCF_000517525.1 Limulus polyphemus
ACATGATATCCTTCCTCTGTTTTAATCAGACATGATACCCTTCCTCTGTTTTAATCAGACATGATATCCTTCCTCTGTTTTAATCAGACATGATACCCTTCCTCTGTTTTAATCAGGCATGATACCCTTCCTCTGTTTTAATTACATATGATATTGTTCCCCGGTGGGATAGCAGTAAGTCTTCGGAATTACAACGCTAAAATCAGGGGTTCGGTTCCTCTCGGTAGACGCAGCAGACAGCCCGATGTGGCTCTGCTATAAGAATAACACACACAGGTATGATACTGATTCTCTGCATAGATGTTTTTATCTTAAGTGTTAACCTTCATTAAATATATTGTATTCTTAGTGGGGCTTGCTAAAACAGAACTTACTGATTGGTGGATACATTATATACGTACATACTCTAAATAAAAGTTTCCTAGATTATCTAAATTAATAAACAGATTATTAGAAGAACACTTAACAATCACATCATTCATATTACGTCGATAAGCAATATCTTTGAACATTGTTCTTACACGCTGACAGTCCAATTTATAAATCATTTCCATTTATTTGCTGTAATCTTTACGTGATAACGATACATGCGATATTTTCAATACAAACTTACTGTCTATCATTGGAAAAATTGTATTAAAAATACGTAGGTGCGTGTATATTATCAAAGTAAATCCACTTCATATTATATGGATCTACTGATATTGATCCTAAAGTCCTAAATAACCTATTACAATTCTTCTCCAAACTCCTTTTCGTGATACAACAGGCCGCTTTAGTCGATTACCTGCAGTGTCTTTTACGAGCTTTGAATTTCAATGACGTTTTCTAGAAATGTCGACATTTGATATAAACTGTGTAGAAACAGCAAAGGAGGAAAATATTTCAAAAGTGAGTCTTTATCTTGAGACTTCACAGATTAAAATCTTCAGTCTTCTCCAGTTTTCAATTCCATTTGTCAAGACACTGACGTGTCAGAACACTCACTGCACGAACACCAAGTTTTCTCAAACTATCTTCTTAAAAAACAATAATTTGTCTTGTAGATGGTGTGTGAGAAAGAGCTGTGAAGCGCCCCCTCTACCAGCATTTCAGGTAAATTGATTCTATTTGACAAAAAAAAAACGAATAGTTGAAACACGTACAGGAAAATCTGAAGTATTTCAGTAGTCGAAGAAGGTAGCTAATATCCTTTCAAATAATCGCTAATTCGCAATGTATTCGAACTGAAACACGTTACGTTTGATTGTCGCCCATGAAGCCTAACATGACAAATACATGAGCGCGTTGACAGTTGTACTCGGTTACGTATCTCAGAAACCCATTTATTTTCTTTCAAGACATTACTTATTCCTTGTAATAACTCTATAATAATAAACGAAAAGAATGGCTTTTCAACACCGGCGATTCCAAGTGAAAACTTAAATATATAACAAAAGTTAAGTTGAATGAGTTAAAAGTCGAAAGTAAGCAGTGAGTTGTATTAAGCTTGACTTTAAGACACTATCTTGGTCAGCTTATAATGTGTTTCTTCTTTAAACACTCTGCCATTTGAGCATTTGGAAAGTTTGAAATTAATTTTGATATCAGAAGAGTAGCTAAAATAAAGTATTTCATCGGCCAATTTTGGTTGTTTAAACTCCTTCACTGCCACGTTTGTAGATAATCAATTATCCCAATAACGTATTTTAATATTTCATTAATTATTTTGCACC
Organism: Limulus polyphemus; assembly: GCF_000517525.1. Classification (NCBI taxonomy): domain Eukaryota; kingdom Metazoa; phylum Arthropoda; class Merostomata; order Xiphosura; family Limulidae; genus Limulus; species Limulus polyphemus. Next base: position 77,486 of record NW_013669606.1, read on the forward strand.
AGAAACAAGTGAATTATGGGAAGTGTTATAAAATTCCCAAGTCATCTAATAATTTTCAAGAGAGAGTAATTTACATGTAAATGGTAGCGGAAACATTTAATAAAGATATTGGAATAAACGACCTGTGCGTTTTACGTTAGGTTTTACACGTGTGGTAATAACAAGTTCATTTCGTCTAATACGCTGAGAACTAGTACCGTATTTTTCGGAATATAAGACGCACCCTTATTCTGAAGATAAAGTTTTGGGGAAAAAAATGCTACAGTCGCATTTGAAAGATTTTTATTGAATAACAATTCAATTTGATACTTTAAAAATTAGTATATATTATTCTAAACACAAAAGAGCTCAAAACATCAAAATAAGAAAATACCGTAAATCAAAAAAAGGTTTACTGTTATTTAGTTTGGTTCAAACCTACAAAATCTTCATTGCTTTCACTGTAATTTATTTTTTTATTATTTAGGGAGCATTATAAATAGTTACGTTTTTAAAAGAAAAAAAAACTACTATTGTTATTAATAACACATTCAAGCAAGCAGATTTTTGACATCAAATTTTGGGGTAAAAAAGTGCGTCTTATACACCGAAAAATACGGTTGTTTTTTATTTCAACTAACGCATAGGTGGTATATCTTAATAAATTTTGTTTTTGTCTAGCTAACTTACAGCTGGTATATCTTAATAAATTCTAGCTAACTTACAGCTGGTATATCTTGATTAATATGTTTTGTTTGTCTAAGTAACGTACATCTAATCTATTTTAGTAAGTTGTGTTTTCTAACTAACATACAGTTAGTATATCTTAATAAGTAGTTTTTATCTAGTTAACGTACAGCTGATCTGTGTTAATAAGCTGGTTTGGTCTAACTAACACGGTAATAGTCTGTGTTAATAAGTTGTTATGTCTAACTGACGTACAACTACTGTATCTTAATATATTCACGCACTACATAAGAGTTAAGACGTTTTCTATTCTAAACATGTTGTATTCTTAGAAGCGACAATAATGCCCCGCATGGCCAGGTGGTTACGGCGCTTGACTCGCAATGTGAGGGTCGCGGGTTCGAATCCCCCGTCCCACCAAACAGGCTCGCCCTTTCAGCCGTGGGGGCGTTATTATGTGACGTTCTGGTAAAAGAGTAACCCAAGAGTTGGTGTTGGGTAGTGATGACTAGCTGCCTTCCCTCTAGTCTTACACTGCTAAATTAGAGACGATTAGCGCAGATAGCCCTCGTGTAGCTTTGCGCGAAATTCAAAACAAATAAGCAACAGTAAATGTGAAGTTTACCATTTCTGACCGGTAGGTTGAATGACCACAAGTCCTCCACTATCAACACTTTAACTCTCCAGAACATATTTTGAAGATTTTTCACAATAAACCCATAAAATTCATTAAATGGTTTACGTGATAAGCTAGTGGCAAAATTATTGTATGAACTTCTAATGTCAATTTATCCCTACGAGCTTAAAGACCGAATTTCAATGAAGTTAATGTTTCCCAAAGCTGCCAATTTTTAAATGATTCATATTTCCCTCAGCCGCATACACGTGAGCCATGTAGTCATGGGCATAAACACAGAACAATCGAACATAAACACAGGTGTCACTAGCAACGTAGCCTAACTATTATATGCTATTTGTCATCACTTAAACCTAATCCAACAACAACAATAAGGATATGGTTTTTGTCTTATAGCTCCTTTTATTGACAGCTAGTTAAATGAGAATGACACTTTTCTATAGTATTTATTATCTAACACTTTCAGAATTAAATACCCAAATATAACCTTCTATGGCAAGACAGTCGTTGGTAGTAACATTTTAAAATATATTACCTAGATAGATAATATTGTTACGTCTCTGGTCGTTTGTTAATTTTCCGTAGAAATTCTTTCCGAGAAACTTCAGGGATACAAGTCCTTTCTTAAATAAAACTAGTTTATTATTTCTCAATTCAACTTTGCAATACACGTAATTTCCACAGTCAGTTTAACTTAACACACGCTATAATTCACAACGATTCACGCACTTTACTTCGGGGTCACTACCGCGCTTGACCCAATTGTCCGTCTCTGTATGTCTGCAATTCTATTCCGATTCATTGTCTGGCGCACTTATATACAA
>NW_013669606.1:80156-85196 GCF_000517525.1 Limulus polyphemus
CGTAACAATATAATCAATGATGAATCACATAATATTTGGTCCTCAAAATGTGAATCCCTTTAGATTTACTCTCCCGTCAACCAAACTTCACATAACATCATATAAACACAGGTTTATTATGATGCTAAAACAGCCTACAAACTAAGGATCTATCAGTTCTGATAGACGTCTGAAATTCATTAAACATAATTTAAATATATACTGTAATATTATCAAAGAGAGAATCAGTATTAATCCGTTCATTATCAACGGTAATCATATTAATTAGCAAGAGAAAATTAAAGGTTTTGAAGCTATAACAATAAAAACACTTTCAATAATCTTTACACCAGTCTTACTACTGATAAAATTAAAGTCTTTCATCAAAAATTTCAAGTTCTTCTGATTATTCTGATAAATTATTACTCTGCGTCAGTAAAACTTTACTATCATTGACAAAACAGTTAATAAATTTATGAAACAGATTTATGATAATACTAATTTAATAAAACAAATCAAGATTTTATCCTATATATAAATATATCCTGTATAATATATATTCTATCCTAGTTACATTGTAAGTTTTTAATATTTTCAAAAAAGAATAAATATTTTTACTTATATATATAAGCCCATAAATAAGAGTAATCAATTATTAAGTAAAACTAAGTATAATATAATGGGATAAAACTGGTATTTATTTATTTATAAAATAGTTTGTGAAGTTGAAGCATATAAATAGATCTAGTAACCATGATATCATGACTAACGAAGATTTACAACTTCGAATGATTAAGGTTGCATATTAATCTGATAAAATAAGTCGTCAGTATATAACTCAGTAAAGTTTTATATAAATGGAATATAGAAAACAATTTCAAAATAGTCTTATTTAGAAACTGGGTGAATCAAATTAACGATACGATCAATAAAAGCATTACAATCGTCAAAAGTTCAATACTAACAAAAATCATGACCTGGTGGTTTAATACTAACAATAATCATGACCCGGTGTTTAATACTAACAATAATCATGACCCGGTGGTTCAATAATCATGACCCGGTGGTTCAATATTAACAATAATCATGACCTGGTGGTTCAATATTAACAATAATCATGACCCGGTGGTTCAATATTAACAATAATCATGACCTGGTGGTTCAATACTAACAATAATCATGACCCGGTGGTTCAATATTAACAATAATCATGACCCGGTGGGTGGAGGCTCTTCGACTCACAATTTATGGATCGTGGGTTCGAATTGCATCATCGAACATGCTCGTCCTCTCAGCCATGATGGACTTTATAATGTGCCGGTAAAACGTAGCCAAGGAGTTAATGGTGGGTGGTGTTTACTAGATGCTTTTCTTCTGATTTATCATTTCTAAACTACGGACGGCTAACACGGATAGTCCTTGACTAACTGTGGGCGATAACTTTCTTGTTTATTCGCTGGTATACCTATCTTTAGGAATGTAAACTAGCGAATAAACCAAAAAGTTACCATCCAATTAACCTTAACCAGCTGTATAGGCTACATTTAGAAAGAATAATAAGTAACAGACTCTCTATCTTCTTAGAAGTAACGTCAAACTACAGATCATTTAGTTAGATTAACTGAAACCATAGTTGATAGCTTTAATCAAAACAAATGTAGTCGCTTTCTTCCACGATATAGAAACACTGCAAGCCAAAATGGTCTAAGATTCATCATGAAACAATTGGAATTACCGATAGGTGTTGTTCGCTGGTTGTTGAACTTTTTGGAAAACATAAAATGCAGAATTAATGTGGAGGGCATCTACTCAGAATATTTTACACCTGAGGCAGGTGTTCCCCAGGGAGGAGGAAGTTAGCCTTATCCTCTTCATCGTGTATTTAAGCGATATACCATTCAAAGATATAAATTTTAGGCTAACCTCACAATTCGCAGACGATATGGCGATATGGAAGACTTACACGATCCTTTCGATTGCAGCTACAAACTTACAGCCAGTTCTAAATCAAATGGTCGAGTAATGTCAAAAACACAGAATAAAAGTAAATGTTCCAAAAACTAACCTGGTACTATTCTAGAAATCTATGAAAACACATAGATACCCACCCGAATTATACTTACCTGGAACTCGTATACATATTTCCACATCAGCATAACGTTTAGGCTTAACAAACGATTCTAAGTTAACATTGATAAATCATATCACCCAAATCAGAGGAACTCGTATACATATTTCCACATCAGCAAAACTTTTAGGCTTAACAAACGATTCTAAATTAACATTGATAAATCATATCACCCAAATCAGAAATAAAGCACGGCAAGAGCAAACAATGCTAGGAAGCTGTCGGGTAAAAATACAGGAGCGTCACTAAAAATATTATTAACAATTATAAACAGTGCATAAGACCAGTAACTGAATGTACCTGTCCAACATGGATCGACGTTGCACCGTCACATATTAAGGAATTACAAACAATACAAAACTCAATAATCATCTCAACATTCAGAATACCCAGATCAAGAAACACCATTTTTAAACATAAATATAAAAACATACAACCAATCCACGACAGACTGCTAGAATGCTCGTTCAGATATTTTGACAAAATCTGTACAGAAATGACTCACTAACCTCTACAGATCACTCTATCATACATAGCCCTAAATATCGTTCTCGACTCAATGTGCACTGTTACGTATCTGCTTGTTTGTTAATTTCCGATAGAAATTTTTACCGAGGAACTTCAGCGATACAAGTCCCTTCTCGATTCACCCAGTTTATTTATTCTCGATACAAACTTTTAGTACACAGTAAATCTACAGTCAGAACGTGTCTCGTCACTTTAAACTTAACAACTTTTATAATACACGCTATAAGTCCCAGCGATTCACAATCACGATAATTTCGCTCGCTACGAGTGCAAAACACATACTAGCTCAAAACGGAATCGTAAATTACCCGAACCTCACCGTGACTACTGTTCGCTTTATCGCTGGCTGTTCTTGCCAGGCTTATATACTAACAAAGAGGCTTCTCCAAAATTCGTGGAGTTCCCCGATAATACGAGAAGTTCAGTCACGCATACGCCAGCAGAGTCACGTGACTTCCGCTTTCGTAACACTGCCTCTTCCTTAGTATTATTCGTCTCGAACAATAGCCACTTACATCAAACCAATAGATAATTAACAATAACTTAATTAAATGTACAGACTTTACAAACACAAAATTAAAATACAACAAAGTCTCTTAATTTTACAGGACGTTTCTTCTTTAGTACTGGTCTCCGTCTTATTGGCTTCTGCTTTACTTAGGGTTCATCTGCTCCATCAGGAAATGTCTCATTATAGGTAGCAGTCACATCAGAAGTAGTAACTTCATTAACGGCTTCACTGTTTCCCTTCTCAAAACCGGGTAGAGTTTCTTCTTCAACAGTGGGTTTTTCAGGTGACACGTCTTCAGCAGCGTCATTTGTTCCATTGTTAACTTCGTTTCAACTGAAATGTTCTGGACCATGATAATGCCAAAGCCTGTTAGCATGCACTAACTTTGGCTTACCTCGCCGACCACATTTTATTTGGAAAGTCACGTCTGAGAGACGATCCACTATGTCATACGGGTGTTCCCATGGAGAAGACAACTTAGGAGACTTCCATTTGGTCTTCCCGGGATTATACAACCACACCTTGTCTCCTGGTACAAAGCCAACTTCAGTAGATTTCTTATCATAACATAGCGTCACGGAATCAGCAGACGTTTTTAAGTTTAAACACACTTGATGGTAAATATCATCTATCCTTTCAGATAACACTTTCACGAACTGTGGCACATTTCCAGGCAACTCTTCGTAAGGTGGGCGTCCTGTTATTAGGTCCACTGATAACCGAAGTTCCCGACCAAACATCAGCTTTGCTGGAGTGTATCCAGTGGCTTCATGCTCTGCTGTCCTATAGGCCATCAACAGTGGAGGGAGTAAGATATCCCAGTCATCTTGGTGGCTATTACAAAACTATCCAATTGTACTTTTCTACCATCTCATTAACTTTGGGTGAAGTGGCGTTGTTCTGGTCTTTCGTATGCCAAACAACTTGCCGCATTCATGGAATACAGCTTACAACCTTGATCTGAATGCAGTTCGTATGGCATACCAAGCCTAAAGAAGAAATCACTAACAGCCGAAGCCACAGTTGAAGTTTCCTGTTTAGTATTGCATACGCCTCAGGCCACTTGGTGAAATAATCCATCACCATACAAATGTACTTGTTTCCAGCGCGAGTTTGGGGCAAAGGACCAGCAATGTCAATGGCTACTCTTTCCATTGGCGCACCAACTTGATATAACTTCATTGGAGCACGTCCCGTATGCTTGGGTCTCCTTTTAGCACAACATGTACTGCAGGTCCTGCACCATTCTTCCACATCTTACCTCATACCTATCCGATAAAAGTTGTGCCGAAGGTGACTCAATGTCTTCTTAATTCCGAGATGTCCTCCTGTTAAACTATCATGGGATTGACGCAGCATAACTTCCTGTAACTTTCTCGGTATAACTGTTACCAGGTCGTCACTTTCCCATCTCCGGAGAAAAATACCATCTTCAAGCTTCAACTGGTCCCATTGTGCCCAATAGTTCTTTGTCACAGAGCTTAAGCTAGACACCTTCTCCCAAGCAGGGCGCAAAACACTTGCTTGTAGAAAATCAATTATTGGCTTCAAATCTTGGTCTTTCTCCTGTTCTGCTTCAATATCAATACTTGGTTCCACTTCACCTTCATCAACTCCTTCAGTCACTTTGACTTCAGCTTGATGGCACCTGGTTAGTTCAACCTCTCTTTGCAGCAATGTCTGCAGTTATTTTCGCAGGGTCTTCAGCTCAGTCCATCGGCATTTCCATGAGATTTAACAGATGCAGCAACACTTACTGAAATTTAGCCTTTGTTGTTCCTAAACGTCATTTTATCAAAGTTAACTACACACTTCCTCGGTAGTAAGTAGTCCAACCCTAACATGCATTTCAGCCAAGTATACTTTGTGTCTGCCCGTTATACCAATAAGCTCA
>NW_013669606.1:86032-88312 GCF_000517525.1 Limulus polyphemus
CAATATATACTTTAACATAAAAAAACAATTAGCAATATATACTTTAACATAAAAAAACAATTAGCAATATATACTTTAACATAAAAAAACAATTAGCAATATATACTTTAACATAAAAAAAACAATTAGCAATATATACTTTAACATAAAAAAACAATTAGCAATATATATACTTTAACATAAAAAAACAATTAGCTATATATACCTTAACAATGAACACCAAAATAATTAGCAATATATATATATATCTTAACAATAAACAGCAAAACAATTAACAGTATATACCTTAACAATAAATACCAAAACAATTAACAATATATACCTTAACAATAAAAACCAAAACAATTAGCAATATATACGTTAACAAGAAACACCAAAACAATTAGCAATATATATACGTTAACATTAAACACCAAAACAATTACTAATATATATGTTAACAATAAACACCAAAACAATTAGCAATATATACGTTAACAATAAACACCAAAACAATTACTAATATATATGTTAACAATAAACACCAAAACAATTAACAATATATACCTTAACAATAAATACCAAAACAATTACTAATATATATGTTAACAATAAACACCAAAACAATTAACAATATATATATACCTTAACAATAAACACCAAAACAATTACTAATATATATGTTAACAATAAACACCAAAACAATTAACAATATATATATACCTTAACAATAAACACCAAAACAATTAACAATAAATACCAAAACACTTAGCAATATATACCTTAACAATAAATACCAAAACAATTAGCAATATATACCAATATACACGAAGGAGCAGCATATATTGTATTAAACCAAACTCTGCACAACTGTTGGCTATACAAGACTGTTTAGTTTAAGAGTTATTATTTAGTTCATTTAGTGATTTAATATTCAATAATTATTTAGTTTTCATAAGAAGAGTGTTATGACAGATTTCCTAACGTAACTCGGTAACAGTCGTACGTTGTGTGTGTAGTATTGTTGACTTCATGTTACTCGAACCTTCTGTATTTTTCTCGTTGCCTTAAATGAGTATTGTTACATTATAGCGTCTCGCAGTTTGTAGAAAGTTGTAGGCCTAACTTGGACGAATATATATATATATGGGACCAAGTGAGCTCAAGTTAAGTCAGAAAACGTTAATTTAGTGAAAGTGAAGTTAAACTGCATGATTGTTAGTTTAGCCGTAATGCAATATTTAAAATGAGTTTCACAGTAGTATTCTAATAATACAGATAAAGGAAAATAATTTGTCTCGTCAAAGGGTGTTCTAAAGTAATTGAACCCGCCTGTGTGGACTTTGACGGAAATGAGACAATTATTTGATGTTTTGGATACAACTGTGGCAACCCACGGGGTAACGTAAATGAATTTATCAGTACTGTATTATGATAAAAGAGGAGAGAAGAAATAATTCGTCTTGTCAGTTGGGATCTAAAGTAACTGAATTAACCTGTGTGGACTTTTGACAAGAAAAGATAATTATTTAGATACGGTGACAACCAATAGTGTAACGAGTTTTTGTACATACGTTTGATTTGTTTTGAACATATTATTTTAAAACAAGTGCATTGTGTATTGTCCGTTTATTGTTGGCATTTATCGCCAACAAGTCACAGACACTTACTGTAGAAGAATCCCAGCCCACTCATATCCAAAACCTGACAACAACACACGGCAATATACACTGTTATTAAACCTAATTTATACATATAAAGGAGAATATACACTCTACCAAGTAAAATTTCTGTATATCAAAAAACAATATATACACACTGTTCTAAGTTATATTTCTGTTTCAGAACGAAATTTACACTCTAAAATCAAAAGTTTTCTGTGACTGTATATACTATACTATACTAAGCTCCAGTTTTGTATAACAAAAAGCAATGTACCAAGTACTGACCCACAATTGAACTTTATGTTTTCAAAAGTAATAGAAATGTTGTATCACATGTAGTAATATACACAGTACTAAACAACGCTTCTGGATAAGAAAACCAATATATATTATAAAGCCATAGTTCTGAATAACAAAGAGCAAACCACACATCCTACTACACAGTAAGAGGGAGGAATACACACTCTACTAAGATATAGGAGCAATATACACTGTACTAAGATATAGGAGTAATGTACACTGTACTAAGATATAGGATCAATATACACTGTACTAAGATGTAGGATCAATATACACTGTACTAAGATGTAGGATCAATATACACTGTACTAAGATATAGGAGCAATATACACTGTAC
>NW_013669606.1:89160-98649 GCF_000517525.1 Limulus polyphemus
ATACACTGTACTAAAATATAGGAGCAATATACACTGTACTAAAATATAGGATCAATATACACTGTACTAATATATAGGAGTAATGTACACTGTACTAAGATATAGGATCAATATACACTCTACTACGATATAGGATCAATATACACTGTATTAAGATATAGGATCAATATACACTGTACTAAGATATAGCAGCAATATACACTGTACTAAAATATAGGAGCAATATACACTGTACTAAAATATAGGATCAATATACACTGTACTAATATATAGGAGTAATGTACACTGTACTAAGATATAGGATCAATATACACTGTACTAAGATATAGGATCAATATACACTGTACTAATATATAGGAGTAATGTACACTGTACTAAGATATAGGATCAATATACACTGTACTAAGATATAGCAGTAATATACACTGTACTAAGATATAGGAGCAATATACACTGTACTAAGATATAGGATCAATATACACTGTACTAATATATAGGAGTAATGTACACTGTACTAAGATATAGGATCAGTATACACTGTACTAAGATGTAGGATCAATATACACTAAGATATAGGATCAATATACACTGTACTAAGATATAGGAGCAATATACACTGTACTAAGATATAAGATCAATATACACTGTACTAAGATATAAGATCAATATACACTGTACTATGATATAGGAGCAATAAAAGATCCAAGTATAGAGTATTAATCTAATGTCTGCATAACAATGAGTAATATAAAAAAGAGCAACGCCATCTAGTAGTATTTACATTAAAATATAGCTAAAGCATTGGAAAAACATTCCTGTTGATAACGTTTTACAGGATAGAGGAAGTACAAGAACAAATATGGAATTTATATATAAACAATTTACAGATATTGATACAGTGTCAAAAATAAAGTTATGATTTAATGTTTAACTTTTAAAGCTTAATAGAAAATTCTGTATAACAGAATTGAATTAAATTAAATATAAGCTGTACTAGACTAAAGTGCAGAAAAAATTTCATTTCGATCATTCATTAAGCCGATGTTATTTACTGTTGTAGAGAAGTACGTGAAAATGAGAAGCCGAACAAAACTATTTAAAAACAACATTTCATTTCAAAGCCCTGTATTTCTATCCATATCCACCATTTCATATTACATAGTATAAATTATGCATCTTAGTTGTTTCGTATGTTTGTAGCTAAGCACAAAACTGCACAACCACGGGTATCGAAATCCAGTTTTTAGCTTTATAAGCCTCCAGACTTACCGCTGATTCTCTAGGGGGCACTTTGGTTGTAGTCAACCTTGATTTTCTACAATAGGTCATGAATTCAAGGAAATAAAAAATACCAAAGAAGACGCTAAAAAAGAAAAAGCTACGAAAAGAAGAGAATACTTCGAAAGAGCTATAAATTTACGTTTTTAAAGTGGATTACAACTTTAGGAGTAGAAGATAACGGCATGTTTTATCCATGAGGAGTTCATGTCAATATCCAAACTGATATCTAACAGTCATTTCAAAAAAACAACTCTTCTTTAAAGCAATAAACTCGATCAGAAGTACATTTAAACGATAATATCCAATAGATTTTACTTATCACCCGCTAGAACCCTGTGGCTGTCTGCTTTAACTATAAGTTAAGATTTATTTACCACATACGTAAGCTCCATCCGGGTCCCATGCTAGCATCGTGACATCATTGTAATTCTTATCACGTAACAGCTAACTACGAGCTTGGTCTGACCAATCCTCCTTCTATACTTGCTCCCTCTTCTTTTCTACTGTAACCACTTCGAGGTAGACTGACAAGTTGACTGAAACATGAAGGGGGATGGGGGAGAGAAAAGTCAATTCAGCGTTAATTTTTATAGAATTTGCTGTAAAATCATTTAACGGCGAAACTATATGATTCATGAGACCATGAAAGCAATTAAGTAATACAAAGCACGTTTTATCAATTTACTTTCCCACTGTATCATAATTTTATTTTTGATAACATCAATGTACCAAACGTATAGCACTGTTCAACATCATTAATCAAAACCCATCAACATACATGATTACTTTAGGTCAGATATACCGAAGTGCTTCTAAAATATTGGTGGAGCGTGTCATAGTAGGCAGTCTGCTTGACTCGTGTCCAGTTGCCACAAAAACACTGTCCGCACTTTGGGACTGCGAGTGTGATATAAAATTGATGGTTAAATCCCACTATTCGATTAGTTATGGTGGTTGGTGCTGTTGGCTATTTGTATTCCAACAAAATTATAAGTTAAAACAGTGGGAAAGGTCAGTGCAGATAGCCCTTGAATATCAGAATTTGTAAATACCGTCGGCAAACTATAACGGAAATAGTTAATTACACTTGTCATAGAGCTTATTATATTTTATAACACTACACTAGAAAAGTGTACAATAATAGTATTCCAACCACAGTATATTTATCATATCCATTGTCAACGACGCGTTTTGCTCAATCCAGAGCTCATCAGGCCGACTGGGGTACAACAAACACAATATGGTCGCAACACTATTCAAATAAACCATTTGTTAAAACAACAACTGTTGTAGTGAGAACGCCCTTTTCAAGCTGGCGAATCGTGATTTTTGAATAATCCCCAAGAGACTAGATAAACAATGCAGTATTCATGAATATAATTTTTCTGATCCTTGGGTCCTTAATCTCCTTTATTTTTCCTTTATTAACTCTGGGTTCATTAATCTCATTTTCTTCCTTTTTACTGATCCTGAAATCCTTAATCTTTTTTTTTCTTTTTACTGATACTAGAATCCTAGATCTCCTTTTCTTTTTTTTATTGACTTTGGTTTCCGTAATCTCATTTTCTACATTTAACTCATACTGAGAACCTTAGTCTTTGTTTGTTTGTTTACAGATCCTGGAGTCCTTCACTCTGTTACGACAGCAGAAGTCACATGACGCTGGTAACACATGATGAGTTTTTAGAAGGATCTTGAATTGTCCTGGCAACCCTAGTCTTTTCCAGGCGCCCTCTATTTTAGTATATAAGCTGGAGATAGATTGAAGAGAAATAATTGTTAATTGAGTCAGGCGAGCAGTAGGCACGATAAATAAAGTGTGTGAGTCGCTGTGAATTATAGCGTGTGTTTATAAAAGTAGTTAAGTTTAAAGTGACTGTGGAAATTAAGTGTATTACAAAGTTTGTAACGAGAAAGAATAAACTAGTTTTAATTAAGAAGAGAATTGTATCGCTGAAGTCACTCGGAAATAATTTTTACCGGAAATTATCAAACAAGCAGATACGTAACAACTCCTTTTCTTCCCCTTTCTTATACTGGAATCCTCAATTTTTATAATCCGATATCATCCTAAATCAAGAACGAGGTTCTTAACGTAAACAAAAACTAATGGTATCGTATCACGGTTATATTCCGATGTGCACTAATTATGGATGATACACAACAAAACTCTCGTTCCACAGCTTTCCTAGAAATGTTAAGAAAACAAAACAGTGGCTTTTAAAGATCCGACGTGATGAAGGACCTCTGTTTTCAGTAGATAATGCAAAATTAAACTACAAATTTACATAGACTTAGCCTAATACTAGTAATAGGGCCTGGGACTATGCATCCTTGTCCTAGGCCTATAATAAGGCTATATGAAATGTAAAACATACATAGGAAATTATAGAGCTTTATTTTTGTTGTTCCCGTAATTATTATTGGAATATTTCAAGCCTATTATGTTCTTAAAAATGATTAATAACTTTTGTAATTTTCTACAGTCGAAAGTCATGTTATTTTGCAAATGTACAAAAGTTTTAATAAAGTTTAAAATTAAAATGTTAAAAAAAATATTTCTATATTGTTCAGAGCAATTTACAAAGAATTGGATTAAAAAAAATTATTCTTCATTTTTTAAGAGAGAAAAGAAAAACTCAGATGTCGAGAAAGTGGTAACACTAACACTAGTCTTGTATGAGAACCTTGCTTCAACAGAATAGAAACATATCTGAAGAGAAATTAAGTGAAGCTACCAAGTATTGAACAGCTCGAGCAATAAGTGGAACAGTTGACTCTGACTAGATTTGGCCGTTAGAGATTTCCAATTGATACAAAACTAATAACATTTTACACAGAATTTCAATCATAATGTGTTTCAGTTACTAAAAACGACAGCTGAGGAAATGACAAGTTCGTCTCAGATTCAAAGACAAAGTCTTGGACGTTGTGAAAACATTAATACAGCTTTGGAATTTAAACAGGAAAACCTTCCTTTAGTTGATCAGTTCTTTCTCTTTCTTGTAAAGATCAGACTAGGCCAGTTTCAGCAGGACTTGGCATGTCCATTCAATGTTTCACAATCCACTGTCAGAAGTATTATGATAACATGGAGTAACTTGCTATATTTCCAGCTAGGTTCACTTCCCATTTGGCCTTGTCGCATGAAAGTGAATGATCACACGTCCAAATGTTTCAGAGGTGTAACCATCCAAAAGTTTGATTTTAGATTGTACAAAACCGAAAATTCCAACACTTCAGCTCTCAGCCTAAACTCTGATTTTTATTTACACTTCAAGGGTACAACGACATTTCATTATCTGGATGCATATCACTTGTTTATTCGCTTTATGCCATATTTATTTCTAACAAAGAGATTACAAAACAGCCTGGAATTGATCAGCTTTTGGAAAATGGCTACAGCGCTATAGCAAATAAAAGGTTTTTAATTGAAGACTTAATCAAGAAAAAGGTGGTTAAGTTAAACATTTCTTATTTGTTGTCTAAAAAGAACCAATTCACAAAAGAAGAAGTGGAGAAAACACAAGAAATTCCCAGTTGTGCATTGAGGCATTGGAAGCGCGAGGGAATACCATATATTTGGCCATCTTTTACCAATAGATTCAATTGGAAAGGGATATTAGTGAATACCATATATTTGACCCTGTTTTACCAATAGCTTTAGCTGGCTCAGCATTGCAGTTGTAGTAAATCTGCTGCCTAATAACATTATTTAAGGGATGTCTGTTCTGAACGATCTGTTATTATCTCCATGACACACACAGTGACAGAATTTTCAAATGAACCACATCTGTTTATGATATATCTGTATAAATATATAGAAAATCAATTTTAAAATATTTTGAAAAAATTATGTATGTGTGATTGAATATATGTGCATTAATAACCATTTTATGTAATTGTGTACTAACATGAAATATCTAAATAATAATAATACTGGGTGCCAGTGTCGTGGTGTTGAATCCAAATCAAATGAAATCTTGATTTTTGTCTTGTACAATATTCAATGTTTTATAAGTAACTTAAAGAAAATATATTGTAAGTAAAAGATTATTATAGTGAAATATTCATAGGTTTAGACAAACAGCACTATGCCTAATGAGTTATCTTGTTTGAAAATCAAATATAGGCTTTTTAGTTCAATCATAGGTGCAATCCAGTGGTCATTAGGGAATTCATAATACATATAACTCTCTATATTGTATATAAAACTTCTACAGATGGCGCCTGGACTCAGTATAAAAATCTGAAATGATCACATTTAAATCATGACTGTTGTCATGTGTATTATTTCATTGAAATTAAATTCCAAAGTGAATAAGTCCAAATATTAAAATATTTTTTGTTTCTTACTGAATCATAAAAATATCATAATACCAATAGGCATTAAGGTTCCCAAACATAATTCAAATAAGCTTGTGGATTAAGCGATCAAAGTAGAAATAAATACTTTTTTCCACACACAAGCTCATCCTATCATTTTCTGTCCACACACATTTTTGCCCATGTAAGGCCAGTTACTGCAATGTATACCATTACCTGCAAATAATACCCGAGGTTTTTGTTTTCTCAGCGTGAAACTGCCACTTCCCTTATTCGTGAAAGGTGCATCTTTGAATGAGAACTTAAAAGAATATTTAAGTTCCAAAACCCCAAATGATCCGGTGAGATACCGAGGAATGGTACACGTGGGTTTATGACAAAACCATGGAAGGAGATCTACAAGAGAAATGAGTATGTGCATTATTATCTTAGCCTGAAACAATACAAAAAATATAAGACTTGTCAGATAATCTATTTTTATTTTAAAAAACTGCCTTACCAGTAACATAAAATAAAATTACTTAGCCAAATCATGAAGTGCTATATACGTTTAATATTATTTCTTGGATACACACCAGCATACATGTGCGAACCCAGGGACCAAGATACATTTATTTATGAAACTCAGTTGTGGTTAAAGTTATAACCCTATCTTTCATCCTAAATAATATTAAAAATAACTGTAAAAATGTGGGGAAAATAGCATAATTCTACATGTATTTTAAAATATATAGTATCACTTTCACACACAAAACAGTCACTGGTCTTGATTATGTTGTTGTTGTTGGTTGTAATTGAGCACAAAGCTACACAAAGGGCTATCTGTGCTTTGCCCACTATGTCTGCTGACATACCACTCTGCCTCTGGAGAGCAGGTCTCGATTACACATGAACATTAACTTGTAGTGACCAAGGAGTCTCGTTTTTCTTCAGTGACATGAAACACTTACACATCACAGCCTTGTTCATTAACTTTTGCCCCCCCCCAGTGGCAAAGCAGTATGTCTGCGAACGTACACCGCTAGAAACCGGGTTTCGATACTCGTGGTGGGCAGAGTACAGATAGCCCATTGTGTAGCTTTGTGCTTAATTACAAACAAACAAATCATTAACTTTTACTGGAAAAATTACAACAATGTGATCAGTTTTATTAAACAAATGCAACTGAAATACTATATATAAACAGAATAATGTATTAAGGAATATTTTATCCTCACTATTAGTATTATGTAACCAGTTAAACGTGAGATGGTTGGGGTCCTGGGGCACTTATCTCGGGGGGGGGGGGGTCCTCACTACATATTGGTATATAGGAGCGCCGTTGAATGATGATGATGTTTGAGGCGCAGAAAAAATCAGGTCGGTTCCAGTTTTTGCCAACGTAGGATTGTTTCATTGTAGTCCATGTTCAAGTAACAATCACTTACTCTAAGTATAGACGACATTTGCAAAACTCTCAAAGTAACAACAATATTCCAAGTCACTTGATAACAGAAAAAGGGTTTTGTTGTTGTTGTTCAGGGAATACAAAATATTCTTTGTCCCGCCCCGTCCTCTATCAATGCACAGGTCTTAAGTGAGTACACGAACCCCCCCCCTCTCCCCAGGCACCTAGTACTGTATATTTAAACTACTATATATAGTGTTTTATTCGTAACATTATATAAACACAATACTAAATAATTAATAGTCAGTATCGAAATAAAAAATTACAAACACGATTACGGATGTAACACTTTCCAAACATGCAGTTTTAGGCCTAATGTTTATGAGATAAAATGTGACAGACAATCTACCTTCAATATCACGTACGTAGGGCTCATGGAAGAAGTTTTTTTGTTTTTTTTAATGTCCCTGAATGATTCCAGTAACTGAAATATCTGGTACAACAGCTAGATTATTTATCCATCCAAGATCCCTCAGGCCTTTATTTGCAGTCGTCATTGTTTCTTTACAATAGGCCTATACGCCTCGTTTAGATTTTTTGGAGAATGAGGCATGTATAGAGATTAGAGAGAATTTCTTTCATTTACTGTTTTTTGAAAAAAAAACTACATTTTTACGTGATTTATCTTTATAATTATTTCTGGAATTTCTTTGGTATAACATAAAACATTCTTCAGGAATAAGAATACTGCTTTGTAAAAATTAAGTTAATTCAAATTCGTCATATTTGGACCCTTGAATGTTGAATAACACAGGTTATACATTATTTTTTATATTTTTAAAACTACCTCAAGTTAAAAATTCTAGACTGTTTGAAAAATAATAAGATTTACTTTAAAGGTGTTCTATTTAAATTACTGGTGGCTATATGGTATCTATGTAGACATTATTCTCTGAAATATCACATACACGCAGAGATCTCAATGACACCTAATCTTTCAGAGAGCTGAAATTTGCAATTCACATCATGAATAAATTTGTGTTTAGTTTTAAACTTTCGCTAGAGAGGGTTCGCTAGAGAGAAAAGTCGTCTAGTTAATAACAAGTAATCTTCTAAAATATAAGCTTGTAGTTAAAAGATATTTTGAAGTTAGTTTAATTTCATCACTTGCAGGAGTTTTCACTCTTTCCAGCAGTCAAGTAGTATTAAACATAAGCGTAAAATAAAAATCACGAAAGATAGATAAATTTATCAGGTCTTGTCTTTAGCCAGAACATAAGGTTGATGCACTTACGTATTATTAATAATAATATGCAAATATAGTAAAATTTTATATATATAAAAAATGAAGTTTTATTATTAATGTAACAAAAACATTATATCAAAATGGGTGTTTTAGTTTGAAGTGCGTATTGCAAATATTTAAATATTTTAATATAATATTGTTTATCGTGAAACTAATATGAATTTAGTGTTGTAAATGTTTTGTGTTTTGTTTTTAATGCTTATTTTTTATATTGCCAGCAATGTTTATAACATTAATTTTTTTGATGCTGTGAAAGTTTTACCCTACTGTACGTTATGCGCTGCAATCTTTCTCTAGCTAATAATTATATACATATTAATAATGAGACTCTGTGTGTATGCTTAAAATGAAACCAAATTTTATAATCTATGTTAATCTTAAAGTTACACATGGGATATAAAGTAATTTTATGAATAAATTATCAGAAAAACAGCAAATTTTTAACAGCAGTTTCATCTGTTTTGTTACGAAATTTGCTAAGCCTAAGATTTGTTACTCTTGGTACCGGTACCAAGAAGTACTGAATCGTAATAAATTTTGTTAGACCTTAAACCAAGAATTAGTAAACACTTTATACAGAGATGTCTGTTTAAACGTGCCATTTGTAAGTTCCGTTGTAAGGCGATGTTTTATGTTTTGCGTGACTATAAGCACGCAGTCAGCGGGCCTACATTATGACATCTTAGGAAAAAGGAGGATGGGGTGACAGATAAGTACTGTAAATCTGACGAATTTGGAATATCCGACATCTTGCAGTTGTACTAACAAGACAATTAATGTTCCACTCGTGACAATTTCCATGAGATTATTATTACATCAACCTTTTATATCAGATGAGAGGGCGCCAATTTGCCCAGTACATAAAATTTATATTATAGGGGAGATTATGAGCGCCTTGTCAACAAAATAAAGGGTGCCGCTAAGTTGACTGTCACATAGTTTCAGCTTATAAAATTTTAGAAGACGTGTACCTTAATTACAGAGATATGCTTTATAAATCCAAAGCTTAGTAGATGTGGAAGATGTCACTTTGTACTATACAGAAAAGAAAACTTAAGAAATTATTAGGTCGTCAAGAAATTAATGTCGCTTTTTTTTAGATGAAAAAACTCGAACGACTTATATATCAAAACAAAATATTTATTAAATGAAATAGTCTCCATTCCTATCGATGATGGTTTTCAATCTT
>NW_013669606.1:99583-102931 GCF_000517525.1 Limulus polyphemus
GATATTCTTTGTTGCTACAGAAACGTTGTTTCCCTTCTTGTATCCAAACAGCATTACATACCGAATAAATGTCTCGTTGTGTAACATCACTATTAGGGATTAGAGAGTACTAAACTTTATACATTCTATAGGCTACACTAACGTGACGTTTAGGCGGTTCGTTTAACTATTATCCGTGATGTACGTTTTTTTTTTTTTTTTGGGGGGGGGGGTGATTACTTTGACTACTAGATAAGAATCAGCTACTGATGGGGAAATTTATATTGTTACTACTGGATTAGAATCAGCTACTAATGGGGAAACTTTTTCTTGTGACTACTATACTAGAATGAGCTAATCATGAAAAATTTGCTATTGTGACTATTGGATTATAATCAGCTACTGATGGGAAACTTTATCTTGTGACTACTGGATTAGAATCAGTTACCGGTTGGGTTTTTATCTTGTGATTACTGGATTAGTATCAGCTACTGATGGGGAATTTTATCTCGTAACTACTGGATTAGTATCACCTACTAACGGGAAACTTTATCTTGTGACTATTGTGTTAGAATCATCTACTATGGGGAAACTTTTTCTTGTGACTACTATATTAGAATCAGCTACTGGTGGAAAATTTTATCTCGTGACTACTGGATTAGAATCAGCTACTGATGGGGAACTTTTTCTTGTGACTACTATATTAGAATCAGCTACTCATGATAAATTTTCTATTGTGACTACTGGATGAGAATCAGCTACTGGTGGGAAATTTTATCCCGTGACTACTGGATTAGAATCAGCTACTAATGGGGAACTTTTTTCTTGTGACTACTGGATTAGAAGCAGCTACTGATGGGAAACTTTATCTTGTGACTATTGGACTAGAATCAGTAACTGATGGGGAAGGAACTTTATATTGTGACGACTAGATTAGAATCAGCTACTGATGGGGAACTTTTTTCTTGTGACTACTGGATTAGAAGCAGCTACTGATGGGAAACTTTATCTTGTGACTATTGGACTAGAATCAGTAACTGATGGGGAAGGAACTTTATATTGTGACGACTAGATTAGAATCAGCTACTGATGGGGAACTTTATATTGTAACTACTGGATTAAAATCAGCTAATAATTGGGAAAATATATCTTGTGACTACTGGATTAGAATCAGCTACTTATGGGGAACTTTATTTTGTGACTATTAATTACAATCAGCTAGCGATGGGGAACTCTATCTTGTGACTATTAGGTTACAATCAGCTACTGGTGGGGAACATTATGTTGTGACTACTGGATTACAATCAGCTACTAGTGGGTAGAATTAAACGTAAAATAATGGCTAAACCTTGTAATTATAGAGTTAGACTTTTAGTTCCATACATTTTCCAGTGGCTTGAGGAACGTATGTTTTTTAGCCAATTTTTCAAGGAATTCAATAAAGTAGAAGAATGGTTTTGCTGCGATTATCCACAAATGATGTTTCATAAAAGTTTTACTCTTTACACTATTAGTTGTATAAATCCTCTAGTCTATGTTTCTACAAAGTGTTAGCTGTATTTCCCTATCAATGTTATACATCCCCATATCAGTTTCGTTCAAGTTTTGACTGTTTTTCAATATGAATGTTATAAATCCTCATATCTGTTTCTACAAAAGTTTGACTGTGTTTCACTACTATTGTTATAAACCCTCGTGTTATATATATAGCATACAAAACGTCATTTTGAGAGCAAAATAAACACGTTATTTAATTTTTCATGGAATAAATAGTGAAGTATGATTCGAGTAAAATACAAATATACATGTTATTTAATTATGCTTGAAATAATTAGTGAAGGGAAACTAACAAAACACATAAAAATTAAATCAAGATCACCGATGGGACTGGATCTTTTCTTTTAGGAAGATATGCACCAAGCTCAGTAATGTTACCATGACTTCACTGTTACTCTAATACCAAGAAATAGCCCCTACATTTAGGTAGCAGGTCGACACAGTCGGTGATGATGGATTGTCCCTGCTTTGGATACTTTAGTGCAACCATTGTGTTGAAATATATTAACATATTCTATGGGTAAACATACATTTTCTAAATGTTTTCCTCAGTAACGATCCTAGTTTACAATTCACCTCCGCCTGTCCTCTTGAACTTGCTGCTCGTGCTCAGGCTTAGCTAATTACAAGTTTCGACTAATTCCTGGCTGTATTACTTGACTGCGGGTGGCAACGTATGCAAGAAGATGGACCTCTAAATCATCAGCATTAATCTATTACCTAATAATTATAGTTTTCGCTGTTCGTGTTCCTGCCCTTTCATAAAAAAAATATTATAATAATAAAGAAAGAAGGCTGGTTCTGTATACTTGACCACAGAGTGCGGTTACGTCAATATTGTAGAGGGATGTACCTATGTAATACGTAACGTTTTCAACGCTATTTGAGTTTTATTATTCGCTAGCGAACATGTACATCGCTTAGGAAAACATATTTAGAAGGCTGGAGGCGCAGGGAGAAATGCTTTAGGTGAATAGTTACAGACATTTTCTGTAAAACCAACTAATCAATCCTAGTAAAAGCTCAAAGATAATCGTTTGGCTTAAAAAATGTACGAAAAGTAAAATTCTTAAGCTTTAAGATAACGATATAAATATTATATTTTGATGAAATTGTCCGAAGTTGTATAAACTCTGCCATCAGGCGGACCAGTGGTCAGCGTGCCGGACGGTAGATTTGAAATTCCGTGGTTCGGGCTCCGTTACTGCCGAAAAACAAAATCACGCTCCGCAGTATGGGGATGCCCATGCGTTATAAGAGTGATGTTCAATCCCATCGTTTGATCCAACAAGAGGAACCCAAGAGCTCGTGGATGGCGGAGTTGAATAGATGCCTTCCTTCTATTTGTTACTTCAAAATTAGGGATGGCTAGCCCGGATAACACTCGAGTATCCTTGCAGGAAATTGAAACAAATCCTCTGCTGGCCAAGTGTAATTCACGTCGCGCAAGAACGAGTAAGAAGTCAGTGGAGTACTAATCTGAAGTAATTCCAAGTTTAATTTGATTTACTGTCAGTTGAGATCGAACCCTGAAGAACTTCACTACAGATGGGTAGCAAGAGATGTAACAGAATCTGGAAGATATCTGCCGAGAAATAACTTAGACAACTGTAGCAGAACTCTACTAGGAATATTTTGAAATGTTCAGATAGAAAATTGTGGCAGACGTCTACTATAGATCTTCCCAGATGTTCACAAATAAATAGAACGTTATAGTAGAACAATACTGAGATGTTCACAGATAGAACGTTATAGTAGAACAATACTGAGATGTTCACAGATAGAACGTTATAGTAGAACAATACTGAGATG
>NW_013669606.1:103587-108535 GCF_000517525.1 Limulus polyphemus
CGGGCCCTTCTCGACAGATCACCATGACTAACATTATTGAATGTTTCAATCCTCGTTCACCAAAAACGAATTTTAAGTCAGTGGTTTGTCCAGAAAATTGATATAGGTAATAGTTGAATGTGATGAAAACGTCAAGCAGTATTAAACACGTATTCAGAAATTAACTCGCACAGAAAAGAATTCCGGTCTGGATAAAATCTAAATGTAGAAATGATGCTTCTACGCGCATCCCCTATACTAGGATTATAATAGAAAACAACAAGTATGCTCTGGATATGGAGATTAAATTTAAGACGTATTTTATACTGGTGATACACTCTCAGTTGAATTTCATCCAGTTATATCATCATCATACGTGCAAAACTAAGTGTTTTAATATATTTTAATTAACGAAAATAGAAAATAATTACTACAACACATATAGCATTTCAATATGTATCCATGTGTTACATCTTGTCACTTGAGTCACTCATTAAAAAAAAAAAAAAAGAGGGAGAGCGCAAGAAACTATATTTATTCAAGGGGAGAGGCGTGGATGATAAAACTTTGGGAAATGCTGGTCTAGTGTATACAGTATAAAGATGCTTTATGAGGTCCCCAAAACTATGTGAGATCCTGGTGCCATACTCTAGATGAGATGTTCAGGAAAAGAAAATTGTAATAGAACTCTACTAAAAGCTTTATGAGATGTTCAGGAAAAGAAAATTGTAATAGAACTCTACTAAAAGCTTTATGAGATATTCACAGTACAGTTTTTATACAATGCTATATCTGTGAACATCTCAGAAGGTCCTTGTGGAATTCTTATAGAATGCTATATCTGTGAACATATCAGAAGGTCTTAGTACAGTTTTTATACAATGCTATATCTGTGAACATCTCAGAAGGTCCTTGTGGAATTCTTATAGAATGCTATATCTGTGAACATATCAGAAGCTTTTAGTAGAGTTCTATTACAATTTTCTGATATGTTCACAGATATAGCATTCTATAAGAATTCCACAAGGACCTTCTGAGATGTTCACAGATATAGCATTGTATAAATACTCTACAAGGACCTTCTGATATGTTCACAGATATAGCATTCTATAAGAATTCCACAAGGACCTTCTGAGATGTTCACAGATATAGCATTGTATAAAACTGTACTAAGAGATGTTCACAGATATAGCATTGTATAAAAACTGATATGTTCACAGATATAGCATTCTATAAAACTCTACTAAGACCTTTTGATATGTTCACAGATATAGCATTCTATAAAACTCTACTAAGACCTTCTGATATGTTCACAGATATAGCATTCTATAAAACTCTACTAGGACCTTCTGATATGTTCACAGATATAGCATTCTATAAAACTCTACTAGGACCTTCTGAGATGTTCACAGATATAGCATTCTATAAAACTCTACTAGGACCTTCTGAGATGTTCACAGATATAGCATTCTATAAAACTCTACTAGGACCTTCTGAGATGTTCACAGATATACAGTTTCAGCAGAACTCCACAAGAAACTTTCTGAAATGTGTATGCTATTATACAGATTAGCAAATCTGAACTGGTATTGTGATAAGTAGTGTATAGTATGTTAAAGAAAAGACTGAACCTGACCCGAAGTTATAATAAATAACGTTTAATCTATTTAAAGAAAGTAGTAAACGAGTACCTTTTCTCTTTCTTAGCGCCAGAACATCTGAAATTGTTAAAACTTAGAGCTAGATGCTCTAATAATGTCATATTAACCTTTAAAGCGTTTAGTTTAGAAAAGCATGGTCAGGTGGTTAGAGATAGTTAACTTCCTATATGAGGGTCGTGGGTTCAAATCCCCGTCGCGCCAAACATGTTCGCCCTTTCAGCCGTGTGGGCGTTATAAAGTAATTTTCCCTTTCGTCTTTCACTGCTAAATTAGAGACGGCTAGCGCAGGTAGCCCGCGTGTAGCTTTGAACGAAATACAAAACAACACTTTAGACAAGACGTGGTCAAATTTTAAAGAGTATCCCAGGCGGCACGTTTCTGCCAGAAGGCAATTGTTTAAAAATATTTATTTTGATAATCAACATTTAATTAAACTATTAAAGTTCAGTAATGTTTTGTTTGATATACTTAGTGTTAGCTATCAGAAAGCAAGTGAAAACAGAACCGTTTATTTGCACATGGTGGGAATGATCACGTTGTCTTTTAGACTGAAAATATACCTGCATGTCTCAACATGCTAATGTTTAAAGACTAACTTCTGAAATAATGAGATATCAATATAACGATAACAGCTAATTACCTTTTCATCCATATTTTAACCTGGTGGCCTCTAGTCATCTCATGCATACCCAATAAGTGTACTAGCTGTTGTCAACGTTTTCCGATAATCACCAACAGAGATCACGCTTGGCGCTTTAATCCAAAAAACAACCACCGTCGTCTCCTGTTAGATTTTCATTAATTTAAATTTTCGCACCCTGTAGATAATGATTAATATTCCATACACTAGTTAACGGGTTGATAATACAAACATTTATCATGAGTTAAAGAATTTTATTTTTTCTTGTTTCGTTTTTCTTTTCAAATTACAGAAAAACTAAATAAATCAGTTTTAAATTGTCAGAGGTAATTTACGTCCACCCAAAGAAAGAGTATTTAAATTATTCTAGACGGATCTCCAAAGCAAACTGAATCCTGAACAAGAATAAAAAGTAACACATTTATCACTAAATATAACAACAGCAAATAACCCATTTATCACCTAATAAACTATTCTAGTGATTTTACTTGCTAATCTTTTGTAGTTGTTGTTGGACGATCTCACTCATTCAAGGGGAAATAGTCAGAACATAAGTGCAAAAAATCAGCATTATAACACTTTAGAAGGATTGCATGAAAACTCCTACTGTTAGGCTTAAGCGAGTAAATATGGTTTTAAGTTCGTGCCCACATTTCAAGACATTTTTTCATAATAGTAACTTATAGAACAAATAATTAATAAATTGTAGAATTTTGTTCGTTGTTTCACATTAAAAAATGATGCATTACCTTTAAAAATATTTATGTTTGTGTGAGAAAGAAAACAGCAACTTATTTGTAGAGGTTAAATTTGTTTTCGAGTGTATGGCGAATTCCATTGCTATTTCTATGTGGTTGAATTCCTTTCATTGGTTACTTTGACTATGTGGTAGAATTTCATTGGTTATTTTGACTATGTGATGGAATTTCATTGGTTATTGTGACTATGTAGTAGAATTTCAATGGTTATTTTCAGTACATTCCATTTCTATTTTTAATTAATTGATATTGTATTTCAATAAGACTAAATATACAAGATGGAAAATATCTTTTTGGGTTTCTCCCACATGTATCAGACCTGTCAACTTTCCCGACTTTGGCAGGAGTTTCCCGATATGGAGTCCTGTTTCCAGATCTCGCAAAATTCGACTTCACCAGGATAAAGTAAATATTTACTGTGTGACATTGTTATACTTTGTTGTGTTATACTGTCTGTTTGTTGTACCATTTTCAACGGTGAGAAAAATCGTAACAGAGAACAGAACTGATTTAGGGCATGACACAGTATGTGCCCTTTTAAACTGCAAGTTTAACTCAGATTCGTCGGTCAATAAATAAGCAGATATTGAAAGATATCAAACGTGCAATATAACAAAGAACACTAACCAGGATATGTGAATTTTTTTCAATTCTTACAATAAAAGTGTATAACAATATTAGCAGATGACTGTGATTCTCTTAGTATATATGCCCACTATAAATGAAAACATCAATTCAGTCTTATAAGTGGATGACGTTGTAACGTCGAAACATGTAGAGTCGTCAACTTTTGAAGGCCATAAATAGGCCTAAATAAAATGTTTTTAACTGTGTACCAGCTTAAAGTTGAATATTATTTATGATTTTAAGCATTAAGTGTAATTGAGTAAACTGCGTGGACATACTATAGTTACTCGGCCTTTCAAAATCAGAGAATGCCACGCCATCTGTTAATGAACATTAAAATAAATTATAGTGGTAAATGAACACATTGCGGATCCCCCAGTGACTCAGCGACAAGTATGAAGGCTTATAACGTTAAAACGCAGGTTTCGATACTCGTGGTGGACACAGCACAGATATCCTACTGTGTAGCTTTGCGCTCAGAAAAAAAATAACAAGCAGGCGGCGGATTATAATTGTTATTTATAACGATATTAGTCGTTTAATTCGTATGTAGTTTTAAAACAAAACGAGGATTTAATCCTCTTCAAAGTTCATCTCCTTGGTATTTTCGATATACTGAAAGTAACCGTCTAAACCGATTGATTCTACTAATCTGGCTAAAGCTAGCCAGAGGCGTACTCTCCAAGTAATCAAGAGACGTTTTAAATAAACACGGACTACACATACTTCATATTACCCAATTAATCTTATAAATAATTCAGGAGTCAAAAGAAATCTGACGCTCACACTAGGCGGCAGCACAGGTGTGCAGTAAGGTGTATCTGATTTAGGCGTAGCTAGATAACGCGATAGATAACAGGGGGTGAACGGAGTAATCAAAGTTATTAATTTTGCACAGCGAAAATTCACGATGTCTGAGGACGTGTCCAGTGAAAAACAAACACATGGTTTGTTATTAATAGGAAACTTGAACTTAAAAGACAAGGGCAAGAAAGGTTAAACACAATGTTGTAAAGCTTTTAGTAGAGTTCTATTACAATTTTCTTTTCCTGAATATCTCAGAAGATTTCTAGTAGAGTTCTGTGTATCTGTGAACATCTCACTATTGTTCTACTATAACGTTCTATCTGTGAACATCTCAGTATTGTTCTACTATAACGTTCTATCTGTGAACATCTCAGTATTGTTCTACTATAACGTTCTATCTGTGAACATCTCAGTATTGTTCTACTATAACGTTCTATCTGTGAACATCTCAGTATTGTTCTACTATAACGTTCTAT
>NW_013669607.1:0-1825 GCF_000517525.1 Limulus polyphemus
AGTCCATCAGCATTTCCATGAAATTTTCTTTCTCTGTATTCAATATCATAATCATACTGGTCTATCTTTCCAATCCAACGTGCCAGTTGTCTCTCTCTGGGTTCTTTAATGATCTTAACCAGCATAACGCAGCATGGTCTGTCCTAATGGTAAACCTAGCCCCATAGAGGTAAGGATGGAAATATGTCAGACTCTTTACTATAGCAAGGAGTTCCCTCCGTGTTACACAGTAGTTCCTCTCTGGTCTACTCAGGACCCTACTGAAGTAGGCCACCATACGTTTCTGAGACAATACTCCTCCAATTCTGACATTACTAGTATCATAATCCAATATTCACAACAGTGAGGGATTTGGAAGCTTTAAAAATGGAGCTGAGGTCAATTTTTCTTTCAATGTCTCGAAAGCATGCTGGCAAGAAACTGTCCTTTCGAACTTCTGGAAGAAACTAGATTTGCCAGGAAAATTCATAATCCTTCTAAAAACTCCAGCACGCATTCTCCCAGCGTCTCGTGACTTCCGCTGTCGTAACAATATAATAAAAGTATTATGAATAGACGTTTCAAGATTTAATAATCAGGATGGAAGTTCCAGATATAATAATTATAAGATTACCGGATATAATAATAATTATAAGATTACCGGATATAATAATAATTATAAGATTACCAGATATAATAATAATTATATGATTACTGGAAATAATAATAATTACAAAATTACCGGATATAATAATTATTATAAAATTACCGGATATAATAATAAGAAAAAATTCCTAATATTTGTCGATCATTGCAGTAATGGATTGTAACGCGGTTATTTACTGAACATTGTAGTAACGCAGGAAAACATTTTATACAGGGGCTGATACAACGATCGATTTTCAAACGGCGAGCTTGTGAGTAGTTTACTGTTATTCAAGAATCACTTTATTTCAAACGTTTACATCGACTTCTGATAAGTAGAGTTTACTCTCATTCAAAAATCATTTTACTCTCAGACTGTTTACCTCGACTTCTGATAAGTAGAGTTTACTGTCATTCAATAATTACTTTACTTTCAGACTATGTACACCGACTTGTGGTAAGTAGAGTTTACTGTCATCCAAGAATTACTTACTTTCAGATTATGTACATCGAGTTGTGGTGAGTAGAGTTTAGTGTCATTCAATAATCACTTTACTCTCAGACTGTGTACACCGACTTGTGGTAAGTAGAGTTTACTGTCATCCAAGAATTACTTTACTCTCAGATTATGTACATCGAGTTGTGGTGAGTAGAGTTTACTGTAATCCAAGAATTACTTTACTCTCAGACTATGTTTATCGACTTCTGATAAGTAGAGTTTACTGTCATCCAAGAATTACTTTACCCTCAGACTATGTAGATCGATTTGTGGTAAGTAGAGTTTAATGTCATCCAATAATCTCTTTACTCTCAGACTATGTACACCGACTTCTGGTGAGTAGAGTTTACTGTCATCCTAGAATTACTTTACTCACAGACTATGTACATCGACTTGTGGTAATTCATCCAAGAATTACTTCACTCTCAGATTATGTACATCGACTTGTGGTAAGTCATCCAAGAGTCACTTTACTCTCAGACTATGTAAACCGACTTCTGGTGAGTAGAGTTCACATTATTTAAAGAATCACTTGACTCTTAGACTATATACATCGACTTGTGGTAAGTAGAGTTTTCTGTCATCCAAGAATCACTTTACTCTCAGACTATGTATACCGAGTTCTGGTGAGTAGAGTTTATTGTTATCTAAGAATCTCTTTACTCTCAGACTATGTACATCGACTTGTGGTAAGAAGAGTTT
>NW_013669607.1:2825-4322 GCF_000517525.1 Limulus polyphemus
ATCCAAGAATTACTTTACTCTCAGACTATGTACATCGACTTGTGGTAAGCCATCCAAGAATCACTTTACTCTCAGACTATGTACATCGACTTGTGGTAAGTCATCCAAGAATCATTTTACTCTCAGACTATGTACATCGACTTGTGGTAAGCCATCCAAGAATCACTTTACTCTCTGGTGAGTAGAGTTTACTGTCATCCTAGAATTACTTTACTCTCATACTATGTAGAATGACTTTTGGTGAGTAGAGTTAACAGTTGGATTCGAGTCTCCTCTAAAAGACATTAAAATATAGGATTCGTGTCATAGAGACGGGATAAATTTTTAGTTATGTATGTTAAAAGTTACCTCTATCTCTTATTGTATATTTCATGACGTGATAATTACTCACCATGACTGATCAACTTCGTACTTTAGTAAGTATATGAGGAACAAATCGGTTGTATATAATGTAGGCAATAATAAATACTACCTTCTGCTTGTTATCTGAGCAATACGTACTGGGAAAGTTGTATGAAATTACATATTTCATTAGTAAATGAGTATTATCTATATAGGAATTAAATGACGTCACCAATAATATATTATGTACTTCAAAGTAACACTGCTCGTAGCTCGACATCGCCAGCCAAGTGCGGCGTGATCTAAACTTAGAAAGTAACCCGAAAATAATATCCAGCTTTCTTGCGTCAACCAACATTCCAGTATAGTAGACCTACTGAAGGAACATATGTTTCTAACAGCTTAATATAATAATGGCTGCCAATCAAAATGTAACTCTTTAAAAAAGGCAAACAATAATATTAATGTTATCAAGTTAAAGTTCTCTATCTTAAAAAAGGTAAACAACAATATTAATGTTGTCAAGTTAAAGTTCTCTATCTTAAAAAAGGTAAACAACAATATTAATGTTGTCAAGTTCAAATTGATGATCTTAACCAAAATAAACAAAACTATTAATATTGTCAAGTTCAAATTATCGATATTAACCAAGATAAACAACAATATTAATGTTGCCAAGTTCAAATTATCTATCTTAAGAAAGGCAAACAACAATACCAATGTTGTCAAGTTCAAATTATCGATCTTAACCAAGGTAAGCAACAATATTAATGTTGCCAAGTTCAAATTATCGATCTCAACCAAGGCAAACAACAATACTAATGTTGTTATGTTCAACTTATCTATCTTAAGAAAGGTAAACAACAATACCAATGCTATGAAGTTCAAATTATCGATCTTAACCAAGGTAAGCCAACAATATTAATGTTGGCAAGTTCAAATTATCGATCTTAACCAAGGTAAACAACAATATTAATGTTGGCAAGTTCAAATTATCGATCTTAACCAAGGTAAACAACAATATTAATGTTGCTAAGTTCAAATTATCGATCTTAACCAAGGTAATTACGAATATCAATCGAGCTGATGTATTTAAGAGTTTTACATTCACAAAAAAGAAACCTATCATTCTATAGGTATTTGAAGAACTTGTAG
>NW_013669607.1:4820-6705 GCF_000517525.1 Limulus polyphemus
GTTAGCCGACACAGGGCAGTTTGTACATAATTGGATAAATTGAGTTGTTTAAACATTCTTAAAGAAAGTGCACAACAATAGGTTACTGGTGTTGAGTAAAGGTGAGTATTGATTAAATAGCGATTTGGAAAACGGGTAAGTTATAGCGAGAGAAGAAAAACTGAAATAGCTTTGTTTATCAAATTCTCTGGAAATAAATACTTGTTCAGATAAACAATAAACAAGAAATGAATTAAATTGTGACCATCTGATTTCATACACATTAGAAATATTCCTGAAGGTTTTAATTTTAGCAGGAATTGACTGTTACTCTTATTTTGTATATGTTCAGTATTATTTCCTGATATTGCAAGTAAATTAATACATGAACTTTTATATACTTTATCATTATATTCCTTCGTAGAATACTTAATAAATATTAAACCCATTGTCTTTAGTATGCTATACGTCTTGTTGTTGCTGAATAATTCAAAGGCATAAGTTAGTATTCTGTAAAACCTATTTAACTGTAGGTTCGTGATGATTGTAGAGTTGAACTAAAAACACGACTACATATAATAAATATGTTTATCGTGTTTCAACAGGTTATTTCAGGTAAAGTCTAATCATTCATTATGATATTTACGAAAACACGAATGTTGATGTCTCAAATCAAACAAGGTTGTCTGCAGTTGATACGACATGTCTCCCAGATCAAATATATGTAAAATACACATAAAATAAATGTTTCTCAAAGAGAAAAGTTCAACCATCTTCAGCGTGTCATCATTGGTTGTACTTTATGAGAAGTGACTACTTCTGAAACAACATTCTAAGTGACGTTTTTATAAAAAATTATAAAAAAAAATGAAGATATAGAAGAGAAAGTGTAAAATTATGGGGCGGATATATCTTAGGAATTAGATAATCAGGCTATGGAATGAACCGCTATAGGTTCGAGACGTTATTCTGTTCATACTGGACGCTTAAGCGGCGGCTGTTACTGTCGGTTGCGTTCCTTCTGGTCTAATATGTGAACAGCTACGCCTGAACGTCACTGTCTCTCACTTTCTCGCGCAACTCACAACTAATGCGTCATTTAAGGTGTCATTGTAGCAAGAACAATCCCCCCCTCCATCCAGAAAAAAGTTGACCCAAAGAGAATTACATTATTTTATATTTTTCACTCGTTTCATAAAATTGTAACAAACAAAAGGCACACACACATATATATATGTAATAAAAATAATTTACATAGTACAACTTCAAGTTTCATCACTTCAGTAACAGTTGGTGTATTTATAGAAAGTGTTAGTGTGTATAGTACACCTTCAAGATTGATCACTTCAGTAACAGTTGGTGTATTTATAGAAAGTGTTATTGTCTATAGTACATCTTCAAGATTGATCACTTCAGTAACAGTTGGTGTATTTATAGAAAGTGTTAGTGTCTATAGTACATCTTCAAGATTGATCACTTCAGTAACAGTTGGTGTATTTATAGGAAATGTTAGTGTCTATAGTACACCTTCAATATTGATCACTTCAGTAACAGTTGGTGTATTTATAAAAAGTGTTAGTGTCTATAGTACACCTTCAATATTGATCACTTCAGTAACAGTTGGTGTATTTATAAAAAGTGTTATTGTGTATAGTACACCTTCAAGTCTCATCACTTCAGTAACAGTTGGTGTATTTATAGAAAGTGTTATTGTGTATAGTACACCTTCAAGTCTCATCACTTCAGTAACAGTTGGTGTATTTATAGAAAGTGTTATTGTGTATAGTACACCTTCAAGTCTCATCACTTCAGTAACAGTTGGTGTATTTATAGAAAGTGTTATTGTGTATAGTACACCTTCAAGTCTCATCACTTCAGTAACAGTTGGTGTATTTATAGAAAGTGT
>NW_013669607.1:7109-11869 GCF_000517525.1 Limulus polyphemus
AAGATATCACAGGTTAACTTTCTTCTGTGCAAGACACAGGATAATAAGATTTTGGAGTGAGTAACGTACATAAAGATATCACAGGTTAACTTTCTTCTGTGCAAGACACAGGATAATAAGATTTTGGAGTGAGTAACGTACATAAAGATATCTCAGGTTATCTTTCTTCTGTACAAGATACAAGATAATAAGGTCTTGGAATGAGTAATGTACATAAAGATATCCCAGGTTAACTTTCTTAAGTACAAGATACAAGATAAGAATAGCTTGGAATGTATAATATAGGGAAAACACTGAGAATAGTATGCGTTAGAGATGTTCGTTATTGGAGGTTTAAAGTATATGTGGTTTTGATAATGTGATATTGATTATAAAAGAATTTTATTATAAGATTCGTCTTAAATAACTTACTGTAGATTTATTAGGCTGTTCAAGTTTCTTGTGTGATTATGGAAACTTGCTATTATGTAACAAAACACAGATAAGAAACGTTCTACCTTTAATATTGTATAAAAGGATTTGTTGAATTGGATTGGAAATATTATAACATAAAATTCTCTTTCTTAAAGGTAGTTAGCTATCCAACTTTAGAGAAAAGCTGTTGTGGCTTAGAAGATTACACGTGATTATTTATTTTTAGATGCACGTTTCTGATTGGTTTGAGGAAGATGTTGGACTGTTCCATTTGAAAGTGGTGAGGGATGAGTAGATAATGCTTTGTGCTTCTCTACACCAAAAATGGAACCAAGAGAGTGAACATTTGTAAAGCATGTGTGGGTTGTCTTTGTTCCAAGACCCACCCAAACAGAGGTGAGAGCCAATCACATTGTGTTTAAAGTTACTTTACTAAATTCACCTCGACCGGTGTCTGATTGCAATGGTTTAAAAGGATCGCTGCTTGCTTTATGTCTGGAGACAGCTTTCGAACGTAAGTGAATAAGGTTATTTTATTGTTTTTAGGCTGTGACAAGTCTGGTTGTATCTTCATGTAGTAGATCTTTAAGGACGCGGCTACTGGAATATCATTGTTGGCTGTAGCGCCGTAGATGTTGTCATCGAATTATCCAACTTTTGAAAGCAATTAGTTTTCTTACAATGACTTTAGTTTTCATCTGTTTATAACACTAATCTTTTTCCTATAGAGTAATACTTCTTTGTGTTTTTCCAGCTTTAAAAGCGTTTTGTGTTTATGTTTGTACAAAGCAACACAATGGGCTCTCTGTGATATGCCCACCACGGGAATCGAAACCTGGTTTTTAGCGTTATAAGTGTTTAGACTTAGCGGTGAGCTACTGTGGGGCGTTTAAACTTTAGTTGAATCCTCTAGGGATACTGTTGTTAGATTTTCCAGAATTGAATTATATTTTAGTCATTTTCATTTGAGATCTCTTTATGTTAAATTTCATTGAGTTTGATGCAAAACACGTTCCTTCCAGGTGAGCATTAATTAATTATGCCATTCTTAAAACGTTAAAGAATAATTTATATATAATTTCAACTTGGGGATTATTCGAAATTTAAGTTTAGATTTTAAATTTAAAAGATTCAGTAGGAATTTAAAAATCATTTTCTGATGTTTATAGTAAACATTTCATTGCGTACGTGAGCGAAAACAATATGATAACAAAACCAATTAGTTTTGAGTAATGGAAGTTCTGAGTGTTTTATTTGTGACCATTGTAACACAGTCTTCTTAACCAGGGAAACTGCAGGCCTGTTCTATACTTGTGTTCTTTCTCTTCTTAACCAGGGAAATTCCAGAATTGTTCTGTACTAGTGATCTTTTTCTTCTTAACCAGGGAAATTCCAGAACTGTTATGTACTAGTGTTCTTTTTCTTCTTAACCAGGGAAATTCCAGAACCGTTATGTACTAGTGTTCTTTTTCTTCTTAACCAGGGAAATTCCCGAACTGTTATGTACTAGTGTTCTTTTTCTTCTTAACCAGGGAAATTCCAGAACTGTTCTGTACTAGTGATCTTTTTCTTCTTAACCAGGAAAATTCCAGGGCTGTTTTGTTCCACCACACTTGACAAGTCTAATTCCATAATTCCACTGTAACTGAGCTACCAGGATGTCACAAGAAGATCCCGATCCAGCTGAGTACCTGTTCATATCTCTGGAACAGAAGCGAAAGGATCAGACTAAGCCTTACGATGGCAAAAAAATGGTCTGGGTCCCTGATGAAAAAGATGGGTTCATACTGGGAAATATTTCAAGTACCAAGGGTGACATAGTAACCGTTGACTGTCCTGGGGGAGACGTAAGTTACTGTATTTCCATTTGTTTCCACTTTATTATAATGTTAGCTTCCTGAGGTTCAGCTGTGTGTTAAAATTCTCACGATTTTAATTAGTTAATTTATTTTTAAAAAATATTCCATAAAATAAATTATAAACTGAAATACCCAACAAGTTGCATTTGGTTATTCTAGTGAATACTTAAATTTTATGAAGAATGGATTTTGGAAATAAAGGATAAGGAAAATATTTCGTGTGTGTTTTTACCCATTATCACGTAACGTTTCAAAAACAGTGATGAACTTTCAGGGTACTCTGAAAAATATTAATGAAACCTCAGTCTGGAGTTAACGCCATCTAACTTCTTATTAATGAAACCTCAGTCTGAAGTTAACGACACCTAAATTCTTGTTAATGAAACCTCAGTCTGAAGTTAACGACACCTAAATTCTTGTTAATGAAACCTCAGTCTGAAGTTAACGACACCTAAATTCTTGTTAATGAAACTTCAGTCTGAAGTTAACGACACCTAAATTCTTGTTAATGAAACTTCAGTCTGGAGTTAACGACACCTAACTTCTTGTTAATGAAACCTCAGTCTGGAGTTAACGACACCGATTGTCTTATTAATAAAACCTTTTAGGTGTTGTTCTATTGATGTTCTAGACTGGGATTCTATTACTGATTCACAATTCAAGTTGAATATATTTTCTGTTAGAAAATGCTCAGGAAAGATGTTCTTCAACAAGTTAAACTTCCAAAATTTGAAAAGAGCGAAGATATGCCTTCCCTTACTAACTTGAACGATGTTAACATACGTAAGTATGAATATATTTAAGTATCGATTAAGTATAGATTTTTATATAAGTTGACTAATACACCGGTATTTTTTTCCTTTTATCCCCTTCTTCCCCAACAACACATTTCCTATTTCCATTCTCTTCAACTCATTCTCCCTTTTAGCGACAAATAAAAAAAGATCAGCTACAGCAGGTAAATCCCCCAAAATTCGAAAAGACCGAGGATATGTCAAACTTAACTTATCTGAACGACGCTAGCGTTTTGTACAACCTGAAAGAACGTTACTACATGAACCTTATCTACGTAAGTATTTGGACAATGTGCTTTTGTAAAAACAAACGTTATTCGTTGTCTTTCTCGAGAATGTTGTATTTTAGAGCACTTGCTTATGTTACGAGATTAATTATAACGTTTGATCTAGTCTTAAATATTGTTACTATACGCCGCTAAGTAAATATCAAACCCTCTGTCGACTTGTCTCAGCTTGTTCTTTAAGATGGTCATATCTTCAAACATGAAATCCAGTGATCATCTTTGAAAATAAAGCTGTGTTGAGTTAAACTAAATAACGGTTATATAGATCATTTGTGAAGATAAACTGTGTTGAGTTAAACTGAATAATGGTTATATAGATCATTTGTGAAGATAAACTGTGTTGAGTTAAACTGAATAACGGTTATATAGATCATCTGTGAAGATAAACTGTGTTGAGTTAAACTGAATAACGGTTATATAGATCATCTGTGAAGATAAACTGTGTTGAGTTAAACTGAATAACGGTTATATAGATCATCTGTGAAGATAAACTGTGTTGAGTTAATCTGAAGCCTAGCATACCATGCTAACAGTATTTCACAAGGGTGTAAGTAAACAATAAATCCATATCAGAAGTAGTGGACATGAAGAATGAACGAACTATACCTCACCTAGTTAACAAGCTAAACACATGGTATTAAATACGTAGGATAGTGTGTATAAGTTCAGTTGGACGTTTATAGAAACTATAACTATATATTTTAATTAAACAAATGTTTTCCACTGATGTTATAATTTGATTTCAATACATTTTTTTTTACAGATTTAGTTTTATTAGTAAGAGATTGTCTTATTTTGTGTTTTCACCATTCCTCATATAATTCAAACTAAAAAAGTATTAAAGTACCACCTTTCTCTGTACAAAAATCCCTTACGTAAACATAAATTAAGTACTTACATACATAAATTCCAAAATAATAGATTGTATTAGGTGAATATATGAACACCAATACTATAAAAATATTCTAATAAATACGTTAAAAAAGTGGGCTATAAAAGTGGGACATTTCTGATATTCTCTTTCTGTATATTCAGACTTACTCTGGTCTGTTCTGTGTCGCCATTAACCCCTACAAACGATTTCCTATCTACACTAATCGGGTGATCCAGATGTACAAAGGCAAGAGGAGACCTGAAATGCCCCCACATATTTTCTCTGTATCTGATGGCGCCTACAATGATATGTTACAAAGTAAGTTCTCGTATTGATGTATACTCATGTAAAATTAACGATGTTTACATTTAGCAAAGTAAGTTTTCACACTGACCTGTAAACGTGTAAAATTAACGGTGTTTACATTTAGCAAAGTAAGTTTTCACACTGACCTGTAAACGTGTAAAATTAACGGTGTTTACATTTAGCAAAGTAAGTTTTCACACTGACCTGTACACGTGTAAAATTAACG
>NW_013669607.1:12598-22026 GCF_000517525.1 Limulus polyphemus
TAGCAAAGTAAGTTTTCACACTGACCTGTACACGTGTAAAATTAACGGTGTTTACATTTAGCAAAGTAAGTTTTCACACTGACCTGTAAACGTGTAAAATTAACGGTGTTTACATTTAGCAAAGTAAGTTTTCACACTGACCTGTACACGTGTAAAATTAACGGGGTTTACATTTAGCAAAGTAAGTTTTCACACTGACTTGTACACGTGTAAAATTGACGGTGTTTACATTTAGCAGTATTCTTAAACATTGTTTTATTTCTCTCACTTATAACACAGATAATAGCTTCAAACAATATCACGGCTGAATGTTTCCTTCATCATTTTCCTAA
Organism: Limulus polyphemus; assembly: GCF_000517525.1. Classification (NCBI taxonomy): domain Eukaryota; kingdom Metazoa; phylum Arthropoda; class Merostomata; order Xiphosura; family Limulidae; genus Limulus; species Limulus polyphemus. The sequence goes on from NW_013669607.1 coordinate 12,931, forward strand.
TGACCTTAAGATCGTGAAAACTTCTATTTCCACACTCCTGTACTGAAAGTAGCGACTCTAGTTTATATTAAAGTTTTACTTCACTTTTAACTTCACTATAAAATATTTTCATGTCAATAATCATGTAAAATAGGAACAGTCATGAATTACGGAACGGAGATATATTTCTACTTTTCACAGAACAGATAATACAGGAATAGCTTTTTGAATCGTCATTTTAAATAGTAGAAGCTACTCTACTGTTTAACAGAACAAACGAAAAACAATGACAGTAGGATTAACAGTGTTAATGTGTCCAAATCATAGGAGAGTGTTGGCTGGCCCACTACCTTATTATAGAAGGGTGTTGGCTGGCCGACTACCTTATTATAGAAGGGTGTTGGCTGGCCCACTACCTTATTTGGCACAGTACACTAATGTCAGCATCTGGATAGTATTTCAGTCTTTCCTATTTTTAGCGGTATAAAATTTTCTCTGGTACATCTTGGCGCACAGTGCACGATTAAAACATACTACCATTTACTGTGTAAATATCTAGTGTGGTCTACCATTCATTATAGAAATATCTAGAGTAGTCTACCATTCACTATAGAAATACCTAGTGTCATCTACCATTCATTATAGAAATATCTAGTGTGATCTACCATTTACCACAGAAATATCTAGTGTGGTCTACCATTCATTATAGAAATACCTAGTTTGGTCTACTATTCACTATGTAAACATCTAGTGTGATCTACCATTCATTATAGAAATATCTAGTGTGGTCTACCATTCACCCATTACAAATATCTAGCGTGATCTACCATTGACTCATTACAAATATCTAGTGTGATCTACCATTCACTATAGAAATATCTAGTGTGGTCTACTATTCACTATGTAAATATCTAGCGTAATCTACCATTTGCTATAGAAATATCTAGTGTGATTTACCATTCATCCAATACAAATATCTATTGTGATCTACCATTTACCACAGAAATATCTATCGTGATCTACCATTTACTATAAAAATATCTAGTGTGATCTACCATTTACCACAGAAATATCTATCGTGATCTACCATTTACTATAAAAATATCTAGTGTGATCTACCATTTACTGATATCTAGTGTGATCTACCATTTAAAATAGAAATATCTAGTGTCATCTACCATTTACCACAGAAATATCTAGTGTGATCTACCATTTACTATAGAAATATCTAGTGTGATATACCATTTAAAATAGAATAATCTAGTGTGATCTACCATTTGCTGTGTAAATATCTAGTGTGATCTACAATTTACTATAAAAATATCTAGTGTGATCTACCATTTACTGTGTAAATATCTAGTGTGATCTACCATTTACTGTGTAAATATCTAGTGTGATCTACAATTTACTATAGAAATATCTAGTGTGATCTACCTTTCAATATAGAAATATCTAGTGTGATCTACCATTTACTATACAAATATCTAGTGTGATATACCATTTCAAATAGAAACATCTAGTGTGATATACCATTTCAAATAGAAATATCTAGTGTGATCTACCATTTATCCATTACAAATATCTAGTGTGATCTACCTTTCAATATAGAAATATCTAGTGTGATCTACCATTTACTATACACATATCTAGTGTGATATACCATTTCAAATAGAAACATCTAGTGTGATATACCATTTCAAATAGAAATATCTAGTGTGATCTACCATTTATCCATTACAAATATCTAGTGTGATCTACCTTTCAATATAGAAATATCTAGTGTGATCTACCATTTACTATAGAAATATCTAGTGTGATATACCATTTCAAATAGAAATATCTAGTGTGATCTACCATTTATCCATTACAAATATCTAGCGTGATCTACCATTTAAAATAGAAATATCTAGTGTGATCTACCATTTACTATAGAAATATCTAGTGTGATATACCATTTAAAATAGAATAATCTAGTGTGATCTACCATTTGCTGTGTAAATAGATAGTGTGATATACTATTTACTATGTAAATATTTAGCGTGATCTACCATTTACTGTGTAAATATCTAGTGTGATCTACAATTTATTATAAAAATATCTAGTGTGATATACCATTTCAAATAGAAATATCTAGTGTGATCTATCATTCATCCATTACAAATATCTAGCGTGATCTACCATTTCCTATAGAAATATCTAGTGTGATCTACCTTTCAATATAGAAATATCTAGTGTGATCTACCATTTACTATACAAATATCTAGTGCGATATACCATTTCAAATAGAAACATCTAGTGTGATATACCATTTCAAATAGAAATATCTAGTGTGATCTACCATTTACTGTGTAAATATCTAGTGTGATCTACAATTTACTATAGAAATATCTAGTGTGATCTACCTTTCAATATAGAAATATCTAGTGTGATCTACCATTTACTGTGTAAATATCTAGTGTGATCTACCTTTCAATATAGAAATATCTAGTGTGATCTACCATTTACTGTGTAAATATCTAGTGTAATCTACCATTTACTGTGTAAATATCTAGTGTGATATACCATTTCAAATAGAAACATCTAGTGTGATATACCATTTAAAATATAAATATCTAGTGTGATCTACCATTTATCCATTACAAATATCTAGCGTGATCTACCATTTACTATACAAATATCTAGTGTGATATACCATTTAAAATATAAATATCTAGTGTGATCTACCATCTACTTGTAAATATGTAGTGTGATCTACCATTTATTGTGTAAATATATAGTGTGATCTACCGTTTACATTACAAATATCTAGTGTGATCTACCGTTTATATTACAAATATCTAGTGCGATCAACCATTTGCTATTGAAATATCTAATGTGTTGAGTTATGTGTTTATTATTAACTCGTGGTCACGTGATTTTTATATCTAATTCAGACGCATAATGTATTTGAAACTTGTCTGTCGTTTAACACTCTAATATTTTTTTATTTTTACTTGATAGACAGAGAAAACCAGTCCATGTTGATCACGTGAGTATTTAATTATTCAATGAAACCCCATCCTTCACAATATTTGCAATATCAACTGTGAATTTTATTCCTTCGAAACTCTTAACAATATAATTAATAAATAACCTGAAACGATATCAGGTTATTAAACTAATACAATATAAATATACTAAAAACAATCGCAGAAAACAAATAAATTAATAAGAATATTATATTTTAATCAATTTACATATGTAGTATATGCCATTAACAATGAATTATCAATTGCTAACCCAAGTAACCTAAAATAAAGTAATACAAACATCACAATTCAGTTATTTCACATACTAAAATATGGTATTTACTTAAAAAATAATTAATCAACTCTTAATATGTGAAAATCATCTTATTTTGCAGAATAATTATATTTAAGCATTGCGTGACATATATATCTTTACGTGACATATATATCTTTTCTGTTGTCCTTTAGTCCACAACATGAATATCCTTTCCTTTGACCTTTCCATTCTCCTTTAGTCCACAACATGAATATCCTTTCCTTTGACCTTTCCATTCTCCTTTAGTCCACAACATGAATATCCTTTCCTTTGGCCTTTCCATTCTCCTTTAGTCCACAACATGAATATCCTTTCCTTTGACCTTTCCATTCTCCTTTAGTCCACAACATGAATATCCTTTCCATTGTCCTTTAATACATGAAATGTTTCTTCCTCGTTGTATCCACCTTCAACGGGCGAATGTGATGAAAAACAAAGAACACCAAGAATGCTATTCTGTACTTCAGACAGCTCTTCTCAAGGAGAGTGATGATTTTAAACAATATCGTGAAGCCTTATGACAACCATCAAATTTAGAAAGTTATCGTAGATCAAGAGATCCAACCTTATCACAACCATCAAAAGTTAGGACGCTATCGTAGATCAAGAGCTTCAACCATATCACAACCATCAAAAGTTAGGACGTTATCGTATATCAAGAGCTTCAGTCTTATCACAACCATCAAAAGTTAGGACGCTATCGTAGATCAGAAGTTTCAGCCATATCACAACCATCAAAAGTTAGGACGTTATCGTATATCAAGAGCTTCAGTCTTATCACAACCATCAAAAGCTAGGACGTTATCGTAGATCAAGAGCTTCAACCTTATCACAACCATCAAAGTTAGGAAGTTATCGTAGATCAGCAGCTTCAACCTTATCACAACCATCATAAGTTAGGATGTTACACTTACACTTCATTCCTTTACAAGTCAAGATCAAGCTAATGTAAATAAAGCTAATATAGTTAATAAAGCTAATATAGAGGCTAGCCCCTAAACGGCTCGGACTATCACTAGAAGATTTCTCCAGCTTACTTGACTGGTCTGTGGGTATCCGCTTTTGATATTCTGACAAATTCCATATATATATGCAGGTATAATATAAATGGTAAACATATCATGCACGTACTTTAACATATTTTCAACCCAATGGATGGCGTTACATATTGATATATAGACACGCGACAGTTTCTAAAGGTAAAGTATATACTTTATATAGGTATAACATAAAAACTGAACAAACCAGAATGTTAACAAATTATGAATTTTAAAATGAAGTAGGGCTTCGGCTACAAAATGTATTGAAACAAGAATTAAAACCACAGTCACCAATTTATAAAATTTAATCCCTACTTTGGCAGCTTTATACACTTATCTTAGACCAAAGTAAGGATTAAATTTTATAAACTTATGATTGTAGTTTCCATTCTTGAAATAGTTATAACTATCAGGGATATGGCTATAATGAACCTTTATAGATGTTGTGTCCATTACATGAACATATAAAAACTGAACAAATAAATAGGAAAAAAAAAATTTAGACTGCTTCATTTAGATATACGATCACAATGCCAACCAAAGTAGGTATTGAAACTTGTTTTAAAATCTATCTAACTAGTATCACTTTACTTGTTTGTTTACTTTTTATTGTAGCACTTATTTTGTTTTATATTCTTTTTATAATAATTCTACGAATAACCAACGATCCCTACTTTCTGTTAAATTTTAAGTTTTTTCCTATTTATCTAGAATAGAGACGTACCAATAATGTAAAACAAAACTCACCCTCGGACATTCTAGTATAACACCGAGAGAACAAATAAACACTTGTTATGTTTTTTTTCACCTTTTGCAAAATACGCCTCTCTCTTTATGTCACACTAGACAATAAACACAATCGCTCTAAATGGCTCTCTTTAATTATCCTCTCCTAGAATCCGTAACACAGGTCTTCTCTCTCCAAGAATCTGTGACACCGGTCTTCCTAATCTAACCTTCTCTCTTCTAGAATCCGTGACACAGGTCTTCCTAATCTAATCTTCTTCCTTCAAGAATCTGTGACACATGTCTTCCTAATCTAATCTTCTTCCTTCAAGAATCAGTGACACATGTCTTCCTAATCTAATCTTCTTCCTTCAAGAATCTGTGACACATGTCTTCCTAATCTAACCTTCTCTCTTCTAGAATCCGTGACACAGGTCTTCCTAATCTAATCCTCTTCCTTCAAGAATCTGTGACACATGTCTTCCTAGTCTAATCTTCTCTCTCTCCCCTAGAATCCGTGACATAAGTCTTCCTAATCCATTCCTCTTGTCGTTGTTTATTAGAAACCCTAAAGTTATCAACCACAATTTTTCCTTTGTCAATCCTCTCTATTAAGACAAGTAATTTTTCTATTAAGATGTTTGATGAGGTTCTCTTTTCTCTTAATGCAGTGGTGAGTCTGGCGCTGGGAAAACTGAGAACACGAAGAAAGTAATTGCTTATTTTGCAAATGTTGGTGCCTCCTCTAAAAAGGATGAACAAAAGAAAGGAACCTCAAAAAAGGTATTCGGGTCTTTAATTGTTAGCAGGAAAATTTGATATTCTCTTCTTCTTACAAGAAAACTTTCAGCAACACATTCAGATAGCGATGTTTGGATTATAAGTCTTGAATTCACTTTTGTTTGACCTAGAATGAGAAATAAATTCCTAAACAAATGAAAGTATTGTTTTTTATTTTATTTTAACCACTGAAAACGATAAACTTATTGTAAATATTTTGATCCCTAAATCGTTTTATAAGTGACTCCTGGCCTATGTCAAATTATTGATGACTCAACTCTGGCTTAGATGATTCTGTCACCACAAGCTTGACGTCAAATTTATTGATGACTCAACTCTGACTTTGATTATTCTTAAAGCACCACAAGCTTGACGTCAGAATTATTGATGACTCAACTCTGACTTTGATTATTCTTAAAGACACCACAAGCTTGACGTCAGATTTATTGATGACACAACTCTGACTTTGATTATTCTGTCACCACAAGCTTGACGTCAGAGTTATTGATGACTCAACTCTAACTTAGATTATTTTAAAAGAAACCACTAACATTACTTACGCTCTCTTGATGACAGTTGAGAATTGTACTCTAATACTTTAGTTCTGAACATTTTTCGATCTAACTAGTATGAAAACTCACTCGTTGTGCTTTTTCTTTCACCATTAAGGACAAAGAGGTCGCTTTTATAAAAGTACTTATACAAAAACTTTAATTTTACATTAAAAAATAAATTTTGATGAAGACATATATATATAAAGCTTTAAAATATGTAAATGAGAATTTTTTTTAGAAAACTACTTAACTGCAAGATCAAAATACATATGAACAACAGTGTATATATATATGTGTGTGTGGGCTTTTTTTATAAATACAGATAACTAGACAATTTTGGATTAATAAATAACAATATTATTTAGACTATTTTTAAAGGATTAAGTATTCTGTCATAAGGTCTCACTCCGTCTTTCTCTGTAATGTTTGCTTGAACATTTTTGTTTCTCTTTTTCTGTTAAGGGTAATTTAGAAGACCAGGTCGTTCAAACTAACCCGGTACTCGAAGCCTTTGGCAATGCCAAGACTGTCAGAAACGATAACTCATCCCGTTTTGTAAGTAATTGATTTCAGTCAGCTCCTAGACTTAGAAACTTGTTCTTATCGATAACGTTACTCTATATCCTATAGTTAAATGTTATCTTCATTCTTTGTTTTTAGTAATTACTCTATATTTTTCGTTATTTTTTTATTTGCAGGGTAAATTTATCAGAATCCACTTCGGTCCTATGGGAAAGTTGGCTGGAGCAGACATCGAGACTTGTGAGTTCTTCTATCAGTTTTATAACATAAAAATAAAGCAAGTTGTTGGTATGGAATCTGTCTGAGTGAAACAGTAGTTGTACTGTTGATATCGTACCTGCACATACAAGTTCTTTTGTTTCACAACTTTCAGATTTGTTGGAGAAAGCCAGAGTGATTTCCCAGCAGCCCTTGGAGAGGTCCTATCACATATTCTACCAACTCATGTCGGGTCGTATCGAAGGTCTTAAAGGTAGGTCCTTTTTACATCAGTGTCTCAAATTGATATTGTAATATAAAAAAATAGCAAAAGCAAAATTTCAGTTTGATATTCAATTAAGTGAACGATAAAAAATAAATTTACAATTAATTCAAAATCATTCCACAGGTTTTGTTTTCAATTCAACTTTTACTTTGCATAAAAATAGCTTCCTGGAAGTGTAAAAATATGACAGATATAACATGAAAAAAATATTGCATTTTAATTTAATACGAATGTATATTTCATATTTTAAATTTAATACGAACGAATATTATATACTTTTAATTTAATACGAACGTATATTATGTACTTTTAGTTTAATACGAACATATATTACATACTTTTAATTTAATAGAAACGTATATTTCATATTTTAAATTTAATACGTACGTATATTATATACTTTTAGTTTAATACGAAAGTATATTACATATTTTTAATTTAATACGAAAGTATATTACATACTTTTAATTTAATACGAACGTATATTTCTTATTTTTAATTTAATACGAACGAATATTATATACTTTCAATTTAATACGAACGACTATTATATACTTTTAATTTAATATGAACGAATGTACTTTTAGTTTGGTACGAAAGGATGTTACATACTTTTAATTTTGAATAATATTTTAAGTAATAGAGGATTTTAAAAACATCTTTCTTAACATCTCAGCAAATATTGTTACAAAGAGAGTAGAAAGTGTTTCCAGAAAATAATTCACATTGTATATTTGCCTAATGATATCTAATTTAATGACTGGATAATATTTTTGATTAGAATTAAGTTTTATAGACTTTGATATATATATATCATTTTTTTCGCTGCCAATTTTACCGACCAGTAAAAACGTTACTGTATTCTATACTGTAGTTTTAAGAGTTATAATTGGGCTATCATTAGGAAAATACAATATTCGTTTTTCAGAACTGTATTATGATATATAGGTTTCATGAAATCTGTTCCTTTACTATTTTAGAAATGTTTGTCTTGAAATCACCTGATTCTTGCATACCGGTTTAAAGTGAGATTTTAAGTGTGAGTATTAGAGTCACATGTGATTAAGTAACAAACTTTGATCCCGACTCAGTCACTCTAGAAGAGAAAATAAACACTGTTTTAGAATATATCAACTCCACTGAAACTAATAATGATGGAAATACCTGTATTCTTTAACCAGAAAATACAGATCTCAGCAACAAGATCTTTGGCTACCGTTTCGTATTGGAGAGAGAATATCGTTATCCCCAACGTTGATGGTGGAAAGGACACGCCCCCCATCGACGTGAGTTAAATATCCCGATCCCCTAAAAGCGAGTCTTGTTTCATGCCTTCCGCCCCACCACCCTCCCACCATCCACAACCCAAAAACTTACCGCAAATAGAAAAAATAGCATATAAATATTATATTAAAACATTTCCTTCCCAAATTCCATACTATGTATTTATATAAAAAAAGTTTGGAACCAATTTTCATATGATTTCCTTGACCCAATTCCATGGTTATATATTGACATGAAATCGTTTGTAATGGATTTAAAGATGATTTCTTTGACCCAAAGATGTGAAGTTAATTATATATATATATATGTATATATATATATATATATATATATATATATATGTAAATATCCCTGCTAGTACCGAACATTCCGCCTTTGGACCGTACAGCAGCAGAGTTGACTT